>NC_088858.1:19577312-19878145 GCF_963853765.1 Magallana gigas | reverse complement strand
AGTCCTATATATATCATCCGATGCTTATGGTTTTGTGCGTTTTAAGAGATCATGTATATCTCTTTCGAAGCGGTGTAAATGCCAAACTTCAATTGAATTTTTTAAATTTAATTTCTGTGAAAAAAAATTTATCACATATTTTTATCACCATTGGTGATAAAAATATCCGAGTTGTCACATTCTATACTATTCGAAGCAATGATATCTTTCCTTTAGAAAAACTTAGATTATTTAGATACTTAGATACAAATCAACATTTGTACATGACATGTCAACTAGTAAAAATAGAATTGTATTCGTACTTGAATTTAATTTAAAACTAAGACGTATATTTATTCTGGTGTTTTCGGATATTAAAATAAATCTTAACTCTCAATATGTTTTGGCAATAACAATTTCAATCATATATTTAAATTTCTTCAATTGGCTTCCCTTTTTTAAAAGAGATGTCATCAATATCCTGTAAATGATGATAATTTTTAATTCATGATGGGTATATGATGTATCATACAAATAGCATGACTTTTACACGCTACAACTGTTAGACACTATTGATAAAGAAACAGATCTGATAGAACCGTCTATTAAATCTCAGAGTTCTTCTAATGTCCGGAAAATGCCTTTAGTGGTCCACATGGAACTGTCTCCTTCGTAACTAGATATGATGGTGTTGTCATATCTGAAATCTTCCAGGTCATGTTCACGTGACATTGTATAGCGCCACCTGTATGTGAAAATGCTGATCAGAGTCACAATAGCTATAATTAGAAGACACAGTCCTACAATGGCACAGATGACGAGGATGTTCTCCAGGGAGTACCTAGTCCCCACACTCCATCTGTAATCATAGATAGCAATGAAGCATGAGTGATAAATGAAATATTGTTTAAAAAAAGGTAATAAATTGCTTCGAAAAGCTTTATTTTTATGATATTGTAAAACGGAAATCAAATCACTTTTTTACATATGTAAAGCATACATTCGCGTTACTCTCCGTGTACAGCGATGAATCTGACGCTAAAGAACTAAGTAAAGGTGATGAGATGATAATCAATTAATGTATACTTAATCATATAATTAACAATTATTGCTGTTTTTCGATAAATACGATGACTTAGCTACCCTCGAATACAATATTCACCTCGTCCTCCGGGCTCGATGAACATGGTACTTCTCGGAAAGCTAAATTAAACCATCGTATTGACCTTAAAAAACCCAAAACAGCAATAGTTGTATGATGTTTTCATATTTTCATAAGACACATAATATATTTATAAATATATCTAGAATATTTAGAAGTTATGCCCATCATTTTGTAAAAAAAAAAATATACACCATGGAAATGTCCTGCTTTAAGTACATTTATGAAGAGCTAAATTCGCCATATGGTTTAGCAATTGACAAAGAAGGATGAATATTCGTCAACGGAAAGGAGTAACAATGTCCATATATTGTCAATGTATAATGTCAAATGTCAACAGTTTTGGTCAGTATCTTGCAGAAACAATCTTGTTCAAGAGATGTTTTTCATCCTCAAACGTACAAGATGGTCGCACACCCCCTTAAGAAATACATGAAGAGGAATCATTACTCAGTAGATATAATATAGTATTATATATGGATTAATATAAAAGAAGGTAAATTAACAAGATGGTGTTGCTACAATGGTGTGCATGTACATTCGGAAACAAAAGTTTTCATTCAGTTAACTTTTGTATGAGTTCCAGATAGAGATATAAAACAATCATATACATTAACAATTTTTAAAAATTGTAGAAGTTTGAATGTACTAGTAATTAATTCCATGCCTTTGATACCATCTACAAATGAAAACGAAAGCTACAGTCTATAAAAATCTAAAAGGTCTTCCAATGCTTACAAGGTGCCCTCTGGTCTGCATAGAACTATCCTCGAGCTCTCGAAACTAGACATGATGTAGTAGTCATATCTGGATTTCTCCACGTTTTTTTTGTGACAATTTATAGCGCCACCTGAATGTGAAAATGTTTTCAGAGTTAAAACATCAATGGTTAAATCTGTAGAAGTTGACAGAAATCCAGTGTTGTGAGGTTCGTAGTGACATGCTATAGTCAGAGAATACCCGAACTAAAATAAATGAGGACAGAGTTAAACAGGGTTTGATTTCGCCCCATATGTTTTTAAACTCTTTACACTTGCAAACGGTTTCCCCCATCTTGGAATCGCCAAGACACAGTAAGATATATACACTCTTTCTACAGGTATTAATTATAATAGAAATTGGGGGGGGGGGGGTTATTGGCCAACTCTTAATTCAATGTGTATACTGACAATGAAACGAAAGGGTTAAAAAAAGCCGGGGGCGAATGTTCTCTTTATAAATTATAAATCTCAAAACCTGCACCAATGAGCCAGAATTTAACAAAGGTAGCTCACTACACCGCAATATATTTTCTCAAATCAGCAGAAAATTACTTGGTTATGATAGATATCATAATGGATAAGAAGTATTTAAGTCTAGTAGGCAAACAAATATGAAATTTTGGATGAAAATTTTTAATTCAGTTAACATAAACAAAAGCTCCAGGCGGATTTGAACTCATGATCTGCCCTTCAGAAGCCCAATACTTTATCCATTGCGCTACGACGCTAAACAACCCAATCGAACGATATAAACAGTTTTAAAAAACGTTTAAATCGCAATCTTGTGACGTAGTGTATTAAAGGTGTAGTGAGGTACCTTAACCGTTTTGTAGAGGTTTTCTTGCTTACAAATATAGTTCATTTAAATACTTACTTAATTGTCTGCTAAATTAACTTGTATTTAAATGGATATCATTTCTTGATATCAAGATAAATATTTCGTTACTTCAACGTAATCATGTCATGTAAATACAATATATCTTCTCGTTATACCAATTTTCATGTACTTATTATTATTTCAAATAATGAAAAGATTTTTTTTTCATGTTTACACTTTTTCTATTTTAAAGGTCAACAAAATTAATTTGTAAATAGTGTCAGTGAAACGGATTCCTTGGTGAGTCTATCAATCGGGGAACAAAATATAAGAAATAAAATTCAGAAGCAACGTGACAACATCAGCATGGACAATTTTGATCGGGTTTGGTATGTAAAAAAAGCATAAACCGCAACTTCGTAACTGAAATGAACTTTCGTTTTAGATTATCATGGCAACATCACACATACAGGAACAGAACTTGAATGAAGGGGTATCATTATGTTCTATATGTCTAGAACAATATAAATCACCAGTTAGTTTACATTGTTCACACTCCTTTTGTCGAACTTGTCTCTCAACACATATCAAATCGTCATGTGGGGACTGTGACCCGCCTCTTGGATTTCCATGCCCTCTGTGCCGCGTGTTTATTCCGGCACCAGGTGAAATAGATCAGTATTCTGTGGACGAATGGGTGACCAAATTTCCAGTAAACAAGTTCCTTACATCTGTAGCAGGTGTCTGTGTTATTTTGTGCAAACCATGCCAAGAAGACGGAGAAGAGATGAAGGCAAACAGCTGGTGCAAGGATTGTTCTGAGGCGCTGTGTGAAGATTGTACAAAGTATCACAAAAAATGTCGACCTTCTCGCCAGCATATAGTCATTTCTATCACCGATTGGTCAGACATTTCTCAAAGTCCAGATAAGCTAGAAATATGCAAGACTCACGGGGGTCGTAAATTTGAACTATTTTGTGAAAAGCATTTCCTCCCATGCTGCTCTGTTTGTGTAACCACAGATCATAACAGTTGTTCAAATTTCTGTCAACTAGAGGAAGTTGGTAAAAATTTCATAGAATCTGAAAAAGTAAAGGTTTTGCAGAGCGGAATTGAAAGATTCCGTTTAAAAGTAGAAAATATAATTGAGAAAGAAAAAGCAAACATAAACCAAATTGACGACGTAACTGACATATTTACGAAAGAATTATCAGATTTTACACAAAATATAATTCAGGCTCTGAAAAAACTAGAGGAAGAGCATTTAAATGAACTCTCCAAATTGTCAAAGGAAAGCAAATCTAAGCTTCAAAAGTCTGTGGATTCTTTCGAGCAAAGGCTCCTCTATCTCAAACATTGGAGAAAACTGTTGTCAAAGGATCTGTCGAATGAGACGGCATCAGAAACCAAAAGATTCTTATCATACATCAAACTGAAGAACATTCATGAAAGCCTCCAAAAACTGAAATATACAAAGTTAAATATTTGTATTAAGACCAAACTATTAGACGATGTGAAAAAACTTACTAAATTGCCTCGTCTTGCTGATGTGTCTGCAGATGAGAATTTAGATCAAGTTAATTTAAATGTAAAAAATATTGATTACATACATGCTAAGGTGAACAAAATTTCTGAATTTACAATACAAGGTGCTAATATAAAAGGTGGTACTTTTATGAGTAGTGGTAACTTGTTCTTAGCTGACTTAGATGGAAGAAGATGTATTCTTTGTGACACAAATGGAGTTATTTTACAAGAAGTGAAATTACAAGAAGCACCGTGGGACGTGTTTACAGAAGGGGAGGAGATTCTCGTAACGAATCCTAAAAATAAATCGATTTTAAAGATAGACTCTACTTCACTTGAAATCATAGAAACTGTTCCTGTTGGTTGTAGTTGTAATGGAATAGCTACGTCTGGAAACACAACTGCCATTAGTACTAGTAATTCTGTTGAAATCTTTTATGATAGTTTCGATGTTACGAAACGAAGAACACTGTCAAGTGGCATTGGCAGTGTTTTTGACGTAGTAATAGACGATGAAAACAATGTAATTTGTACTAGTCCTAGTAAAAACGTTGTCAAAAAACTAGACTTACAGGGAAATGTGCTGTTCACTTATAATCACAAAGAGCTAAAGTATCCATACGGAGTAACCACAGACAGTGAAGGAAATATATTCATAAACGGTTTCATCAGTAACAACATCCATATATTGTCAAGGGTTGGCAAACTACTACGTATTGTGGAAGGAGTAACGAATCCAAGGTACATTAAATTCCAGAATGCCACACAGAGATTTTTTGTAAGCAGTTTAAACGGAAATGTTAAAGTCTTCGAATTCAATGAAAGGTGAATTTTTATTTGTCCCAATCAAGTGCTGATTATGTTTTTATGTATCTCCGAACGATCTTCAAAAGTAAATGTTTGATGTCTCTAGATTTCTCTATCTGTTGGGTATTCTACAAGAATGATTAGGAATTGACCAAGTCTGATGGAATTAAATAACGAAGTGATGACTTTAAATGATTGTGGCTAATAAGTATTCATTGTTTTACTAGTACTTTCATTAAATGTATAAACTTCATAATTTTTGTTTTATTGTTTATATTGGGGGAAAAATCGGAGTTTGAATTAAATACCTATGCTTCCATTTCATTTTCAGCAATAACTTGGATTTATTCACACAAATAAACACGATGCAGATTCTACCAACAGGTTAAAATTGTGTGTACACACAAGAGCACAAATTATATTTCTTATTCAGTCCTATATATTTCATTGGATGCTTATGGTTTTCAATTTAAAAATTTTATTAACTTATTTCTCATCTTCTCAAGTCAATGGTTACTGATCCGCTTCGCTCTACCTAAACCCTTGACCGAATAGGTAGAATTTGACGGGGTTAAAAACCTCGCACGCTGGTTGGTGTCATACAAGTTGGCATGATCCAATAAAAATGTTGTTTTAGTATGTTAAAGCAATATGAGCTGTATTTTTTAGAATTTTATTTTGCTGCAAAAACCTGCTAGTATGATAAGTCTGCCTGTAACTTAAACTTTTATGATAAATAAGATTTGAAAAAAGATCATTAATTTTTGGCAGAAGAAAGATTTCACTTATAAGGAATATATAGCATATCAATTTTTGTACAGGACGACAATAATTCAATTTTGCTCCAATTAAGGCTTCTTAATGGCTTTTCCCACAAAACAGAGCTAACAGAAATTTTAAAACCATGATATTTTTTGTCATTTTAGAAGAAAATAACATTTTCTTCAAAAAAACATTTCAACATGAAAATTGCAGCTCATATTGCTTTAATTGTAAATTGATCAATGTTGAACCGTTGTCAAATGTATTTAAGACAGACTTAGTAAGTATTTGACTTACTAGTACTGTTTTCGACTCCTAGTCCGAGTGAATCCATATTTTCTACAAAGAATGTGGGCGCTTAAGATGTAGATTCGGCAGTAATCTGGGCGCACAAGGAGAGTGAAAATTTCATCAATTGATTTTGAATATTTTTCGAATTATAACCGTTATCTGGTTTCTGTTGGATGTGGAATGAGTGGAAAAATATTTGAAATGCAAAAGGTTTTATTATAATATGGGTCTAAATAAAGCAACACGATGCAATTCATGCAAAATCCTACTTATTTACAACTGTTTTTAAATGATTTTGTTGTCTCTGGGTCTTCTCTCCACAAATTTGAAACGTGTAAAGGTAACATATTTCAACATTAAAAATGTCGCTTTTTAAAAAAAAGATGGAGAGATGACCCAGAGATGACTGATTATGTACTTTTTCAAATTATTTTTTGAAGGATAAAAAACAAAGTCCATTGATATGACAGTGTTGTTTCAAACAGTACTTTATAGAACATATATTGACAAGTCTCCGTGGCTCAGTGGTTTCGTCCTGGATTTAGTGAGTACATTCATTCAGTGTTTTGGGTTCAAATCCAACTGGTGGTATTTTTTAAAAAATTTAAACTTTTTTGTTTTAAATGTTTGTTATTATAACATGATGTTGAATTATAATATACCGGTATATTTTAATTTGTTTTTATTGATTTCTAGATCTGCTGTATGAACACTATAAAAAAAATTCTGTTCTTATTACTAGTTTTTTAGGATATACACAATATAACTTCATTAAAATATGTTTTCATTAACATTTCCAACTAGTTATCGGTTTACCTCTCATTGCCATTTTTTGAAAGCTTTGTGGGTTTTTTAATAACCGGAATAGCCATGTACTTCGACTCTCAACATAATATATTTTTGTTGAAACCTGTACATAGCCTTTCGAGGTTATAGACATTTAAATCTTAATTGATTCGTGTCGAGGATTCCTGCAAACTTACAATCTTGTGCGCTCACTTTCTTTGATTTTGTTCATGGGAGAAGCCATATTGCTATATTGTTTCTCTTTATAAAGCATTTTCTGATTGGTCAGAACAAGAGGTCACAAAAGTTTAAAAATGATTACTCTCACTAGATGGCGAAATCGTTAATCCGCGTATGTTTGATCTTTTCGGTCAAGGGTTTATGTAGAGCGAAGTGGATAAAGATGTTAATTTCTGTGAAAAAATTGTAGAGAAAAATTATTTGTAAGAGCAGACAATACCTAGAGACACTGGTTACCAATATCGGTTTGTGTATTTCAACCTTAAATTAAACATCAAAATCAAACTTGTCTACTAAATGTATAGTTAATAATAACAATAGTGATAAAAATAACCTATTTGTCTCACTCTATACTAACTGAAGCAATGATATCTTTCCTTTACAAAAACTTAAATTATTTATATCCTTAGATACAAATTAACATTTGTACATAATATGCTAATTAGTAAAAATAGAATTGTATTCGTACTTGAATTTAATTTAAAACTAAGACTCTTTATTCGGATAAATAAATCTTAACTTTTAATATTTATTGACAATAAGAATTTCAATTAGATATTTAAATTTCTTAAATTGGCTTCCCTCTTGAAGAGATGTCATCCAAATCCTGTAAATGGTGATAATTTTTAGTTCATCATGAGTATATAATGTATCATACAAATAGCATGTCTTTTACACGCTACAACTGTTAGACATCAGACAAGGAAACATGTATCTGATAACCGTCAATTTAATCTCAGATTTCTTCTAGTGTCCGGAAAGTGCCTTCAGTAGTCCACATGGAACTGTCCCCTTCGTAACTAGATATGATGGTGTTGTCATATCTGGAATCCTCAAGGTCGTGTTCACGTGACATTGTATAGCGCCACCTGGATGTGAAAATGCTGATCAGAGTCACAATAGCAATAATTAGAAGGCACAGTCCTACAATGGCACAGATGACGAGGATGTTCTCCAGGGAGTACCTAGTCCCCATACTCCATCTGTAATAATAGGCAGAAAAGGAACATGAGTAATAAATAAAATATTTTATTATACCTATATGATTATTCTATATAACGCAACATCTGATTGGTTCTAGACAATCACGTGACCGGGCGACAAAACGTCGTGTCTCCTGGGGAATGTCTCACCTCTTCGGAAATCTTGGGTTTTTTTTCATCCTTAAAGTATGAAAAAGCCAATATACGCATATGATGTTGACAAATATGATGAAATCAAAAATATTTAATCATTTAAATTCTCTTTATGCTACAAAAACTAATTTTACTATACTTGAGTCGAATTTTTGAAAACAAAGATAGACAATCAGAAAAAAAAACCCACCAAAATCACGACGTTATTGATTTCGCCAAGTCGAAAAATTATTAAAATCGATGTATGTTGTATAATCATCTGTTGTTCGGTATAATAAAACTTTTATTGCATGATTGTTCGGGAAATATGAAGATTTATTCCCCTAGAAAAATTATATTTCCCGAGGGCTATTTCTTGGGGGAATAAATCTTCATATTTCCATCATCATCATGCAATAAATGTATAATATTAAAAAGGTAATAAAATGCTTTGAAAAACTGTTTTTATGGTATTGTAAAACGGAAATCAAAACATTTTTTTAACATACGTAAAGCATACATTCGCGTTACTCTCTGTGTACAGCGATGAATCTGACGATAAATAACTACGTAAAGGTGATGAGATGACAATCAATTTGATTTAATGTATCAGTTTGTCACTAAATTATATAATTAACTATTATTGATGTTTTTCGACAAATACGATGACTTAGCTACCCTCGAATACAATATTCACTTCGCCATCCAGCCTCGATGAATATGGTACTTCTCGGAAAGCTAAATTAAACCATCGTATTGACCTAAAAAAAAAGCCCAAAACAGCAATAGTTGTATGATGTTTCATATTTTCATAAGACATATAATAGATTTATAAATATTTCTGTTAATGAAATAGGATCCTGTATCATAAATAAGCAATACAATGCTTTAATGGAAAGTCATGTCCTCGATATTACATGTATATACCAAAGCATACATGGCTATCTTTATAGATTAATTATTGATTTAGGAATACGAAAGTTTATCCTTAAAGCATATTATACTGAGCGTGCAATTGCATACGCTATAGGTTATTAAAGAAATTGACGGAATGTAGATATGCATAATGAGTTGTTGGGGAGAAAAATAAACCTAAAACATTTTTGAGGATGGTTTTAAACACTCTTATGTACGTAGGTTAGCGTTACACTCCAAATCTACCCTAGACACGTTCGCTCAACTTCTATTCTGAAGTATATACATGTACATGTAGATATTCTCACATTTCATTTTATTGGTTGTATATAATGTATATAGTTTCAAATGAAAGCCCATATTATCAGTGTAAAATCCAATGGTAGCAAGTAGATACTCTTAGTATACAATGGTGGCCTGCATATACTTAATTAAAAATATTGTCAGTGTACAATAATCCCATTTAAGCATTTTGATATAACTTTCATTGTAAATTCCATTGGTGTTTAAAACGTATACAAATTATTGATATTGAGACATTGCACTGCGGCGTGTAGAAACAGAAATTGTGCATTTAGAAAGGTATGTACAACATCAATAACATTCATGAGGTAAAACTCTAACCGTGGAAATCTCGAACGCACTCAATAAAATGGAATGTCCTGCATGACATTCCTTTGAAATACACTCTTACTGCAGCTAGCGGCTGAGGGAGGGATATAGTGAACCTTGAGGAAATACTGTGAAGTCAAAAGAAGAAGCAAGACGAGGAACAGTACAATTGGTATTATAAGAGATGGGGAGTGCCTATGCCATCAGCAGTATTAGGGAGATAATGTTGGAATTATAGTACTTAAAGTAAATCTGTAATATGAATCCATTACATTGTATTGTGAATTTCGCGGTAACAGAATACTATAGTAACTAGTTAGTGTAAACCCTGAAAACCCACCCACCCACCCCCGGAAAAAAATCAAATTAAATTTTCAAAACCTGTACCAATGAACCAGAATTCAGCAGAATTTCATCCAATATTTCACCCTTTTGTACACGGATCAACGAATCGATTTACAATCAGCAGCAACACAAACACACCGTTGTTGAGTTAGTGAAAGAAAAAATCATTGGTAAAATAACGGGAAAAAAATGAAAAATGATATTCACCTGTGATGATGTTGCACTACCTTTTTCTTGCGACCCTTCAATCAATATACGTGTAGATGGGTTTCACTGCGCTGTCCTCTCGTGTTATCAAGATGTTCGGAGAGGTGAATCACAAACCTGGCATCTCGGTCGAGTTATTTTTTTTTCTTCTTCTTCTTTCTTTTTGATAGATGCCCAAATGTGTTTAATCAATAAACGTGCGGCCGCAATGAATAATTAACCTGTGTAGAAATGTTTCGGGGCTCCATTAATTCACCGCCTATCTATCCATATCGACCTATATTTGACAGCTGAAGTTGTCGCCGTCTATATGTTTATTAATTGATGAGAATCAAGATAAATACCAGTAAAAAGCTGTGTGTAAACGTATTTCAAAAGTATCAGTAATCTACCAGAATTTCTTCATAGATTCTCTCTCTCTCTCTCTCTCTCTCTCTCTCTCTCTGTGTGTGTGCATGAGGAATTGGGTTTGTAGACCTGTACTCTTTTTCTATTAAAAAAAAGGACTACATGTATATACCGGTATTTCAAACTCTCTCTTTCTTAATATGTACGTACATTCGTTCGCTACTATCTTTTAAAAAGAAAGTTGTTTAAATGTTGATAATACATATTAAAAAAAGATAATACCAGTATAATATTGATGTTGACTTTATTTAGGTTGCATTTCAACTCTTTTTAGACATCAAATAAAGCCCGAAATAGCTGCAGTTCTGTAGCTCCCAGTCTGAAAAAATTCGGATGGACGACCTGGGAGCCACAGTGCCACCAACTGACAAAAAATTGTGTATTGCGCACAAAAATTTGCGCTAGTTTTGGAGTGATTAACCTTATTTATAGCGAGCGCAGCTCGCCGGCGCGCAGCGCCGGCTAGCGAAGCGAGCTCTAAGAACCAGTGTGCGCGGGAAAAAGAACGAGCTAAACCTACAGTTCATCAAACAAAATTTTTTGTCTACGTCCCATAATGCTCTCTAATGTTTTCACCCGTGGTGCTATGCCAAAAATGGCCGACTTTTAACTCGTAATTTACGGTGACTTAAAGTTTGAAGACACGTTTTGAGTACCGCATATGCTTTGGCGAGACTCAAAAGATTTGTTATATGCTTCCATACCTTCGTATTGAGTCGAGAAACGTAAACAAAGACGAACAAAGTCATGGATGACGTCACAGTGCACTCACGCCATATTTCCCGCGATAAATTTAGAGGTGGATCAAACATCTGTAATGAGTGTACTGGCTATTTCAGTATAGTCTGCGATACCTGCCTCCTTGACATATGATTTGTTTTTAATCTTTTTTAATATAGAGATTATATATATATATACTAGCAAGAGCCATACTTTACTGTCATATCGATCCATTTTTAAGCTAATTGTGCATGCATGTACAGTAGGCAGGTAAGTATGTGAGTAGGGAGGAAATAAACAATAGGACATTTTGAACTAAATAAAAAGGAATAAAATGAAACAATAAACAGGTAAACAAAAATTATGTAGATATTGCATATAGTCAGACCATTAAATTTAAAAGTGGGAAATTACACACCTACAAACAGGTAACGGGCTCTCTCTCTATCTCTCTCTCTCTCTCTCTCTCTCTCTCTCTCTCTCTCTCTCTCTCTGGGTAGGGGGTTGCGCTGTATGTATCATGACCATTAAAATTTGTACCTTTGGCATACTCATTGTAGAGCAATACTCTCAAAAAATTGTTGACGTTCGTTGATACCTAAATAAAACTATAAGTTGACAATGATGCAAGGTATGTGTAATTCTTGCTGCGCTCGCTAGAACGGTAGCACCGTAAAACATATTACGCCAATCCTGTGAAAACAAATCATACCATTAAATTCTTCATGCAATGTGTTTACTATTGATATCGCCTCTTTACTTGCCTCTGATATTCTTTTAATCACCCAGGTCGTCCATCCGAATTTTTTCAGACCGCGAGCTACAGACCTGCAGCTACCCCGAACATTGCGACACGTACAGTAGGGATTCTTTTACCGTGATATATATAAGTTTTCTTTTATTCTGGTGTACAGAGCATTCTATGTAATATGGAGACTCAGAGAGAGAGAGAGAGAGAGAGAGAGAGAGAGAGAGAGAGAGAGAGAGAGAGAGAGAGAGAGAGAGAGAGAGATTTATTCTTTATTAAACGCATGCATGTGCGGGCCATAACAAGAGGGTTAGTAAGAACAAGATCCCGCTAAAAAGACTCAAACAATAGGCTTGGACTTACCGCAAACAAAATTAAATCGGCTGGAGAAAAAAAAATCTGGATCCGCGCATGGTTGGCATTTTTTTTATTTACCAAAATACCTGTATATTTGCCTTAAATAGATAGTTTTATGTGGAAGAACTAAAGAAATACTATATTTAGTAAAAACTCTTATTAACTGATTTCTTTGTATATAGCAGGTTCTTTAATTAGTGATTGCCTTAATTCGGATTTGATTGATAATTAGTCCCGTTTTAAGAATTCTACACAGATTTTGTAATATATTTCAAATGCAACTAAACTGAACGAAATTGGTATCACAAAATATCACTTTGAAATCAACCGAAGTGTTAAAGCTATACACGCTATAATTTGCGTCAATTTTGAATAAAGGGGAAAATGTATGTGTTTGATTACTAATAAAAGTTACCTTTATTCTGTTAATTATAATGCTCAATTCGATCACGTAACAAATATATCAAATATTAAACAATAAAAAATATTTATTTTCCTGCCAGGAAAGTAATGCCTCCTCATGAATATCAATCTATCACGTGATATCGACAGCTAAATTTAGCCTATC
Source organism: Magallana gigas (assembly GCF_963853765.1). NCBI lineage: Eukaryota > Metazoa > Mollusca > Bivalvia > Ostreida > Ostreidae > Magallana > Magallana gigas. The sequence goes on along the minus strand of NC_088858.1, from coordinate 19,865,018 downwards.
ATACCAAAACTGGTGAAGGGTCAACATCTTCATAATTGTGATAGTTTCACAAAGGAAAGGATATTTTCAGTAAAGCATAAATTTGTCCGATATACGAGTACAAACAAAAGAAAAAAATACAAGCCTGTGAGTAGATATGAATACTTCCTTTAAAGAAATGACGTAGACCTGTGTTTTTCCCCTATGTGCTATTTATAGATCCTATAAGTGTTAATGCAGAAGTAAGGGTATCGTGGATAGCAAGCGTATTTTACTCATTATACATGTATGTATTTCAAATTAACAACTGTTAAGCATATTAAAAATCAAGTTGGATATTTAATTAGGCAAACAATAACGACCACCTAGTTCTCCGCGGACATGCGCAATGAGGTCGGTTTGCTCTTCCTTCATCAATATTCATGAAAAGGTATATTTTCCTGGCAGGAAAATAAACAATTAAAAATCTATATCTTTGTAACGAGATGGAATTCACCCTTGTAATTTACAGATTAAGGATAACTTTTATAAGTAGACAAACACATGCGTTTTCACTGTCATATAAAATTGACGCAAATTATAGCGTGTATAGCTTTAATGAAAATTTGTTCCGGAATAAAATCGCCCATACGTTTTCTTTTTTCTTAAGCGTTCGGTTGCTATTGATTAACAAGCGTTGAAATAACATTGATTAGTTTGTTGTATGGACTTGTAGTCGTTGTAGTTTGATCCGTGTGCATGAAATTGATCTCAGGGGCACAGTTGGGCTTATTTTGATATTTCTAGCAAGCATTGAAGAAGTGAATAACCATGGGGTTGTTTTCCGGAGATTTGTTTCCAACGAAAATAAGTTTTATAATATTTATCTCGTATATGGGATTGTTTATAAACCAAGGTTAGTAGTTGAAGCTCTTGAGGTAAAAAGGAAAATTAATCTAAATTGATTGACTGATAATGAACGATTTAAATGAATTTAAGATTGTCAGCATTTTAGTAATTATTGGTAAATGAATATTTACCCAAATGGCCAAATCATACAGTACTAATGTAACAGGGTGGGAGAAATAATGAAAGCCCAGACCAGGATTTGAAACCGGGTCCCCTGAATCTCAAGTTAGATGCTTTACCAACTAAACTATCTGGCAGTCACATTTTACCCCTCGAAATGATCATATGGCATTCTTAACCGATCAGCATCCAGCTTCTTTCCCTGTGTTAATCTGTCAGTTCCAGGAGTTTGCTTAGATTCAGATGTAACTAGATGGGAGAAATAATGACAGACTATAGACTTGGATTCTAACCCTGGTTACCTGAATCTTTAGTTGATACTCTACCAACTGAGTTTTTTGGGAACGGATGATTGAACCGGTCTTACCGTTACACTAAAATAGATACATATATATATAACTAACATTTATCCTGCAAACGGTTTACTAAAATGTGTTGATTTTTTTTTCCTTGTGTGATAGGATGATTTTGCTCCTCTAAGTTTGAACCTTTATTTATAATGGTATAACATAAATTGTTATTGATATTTTACGTTCAGGTATTTTGGTGACTGCTTCTAAAAACAAGAATAACACCTACAGCTACAATACTGTCACAGTCGTTCTGCTGACAGAACTCCTGAAGCTGGTTGTTTCTACTGTTGTGTATCTGAAAGAGTAAGTCGCAGACTTTTATGATTTTTCATTTTTTCTTTTGAACTCTGCATTTAATTTAAGATTAAAAAAATACATTTTAAAGTAAACTATCATTGTTCTCACATTAAATGATCAGTCCTTTTGGACTATACCGGTACATTAAAATTTTATACATGTATTTGTAAATTAAAAAATAAATCATTAATTAAAAACCCAGAATTGACTACTATTGAAATAACTGAATTGTGCATTGAAAAATTAATGTTGCTTACTATTTAAGTTTTTCATTTTCTTTTTTTCAGTAATCCTGTGTCTAGCTACTTTTCAGAAATCTACAAACATAGAAGTGGTAAGCTTGTATGAATTCATTGACAAATGTATTTTATATTACCCAAATAAGTTTGTTTATAGTTTCTACCAGCTGTGTACATAATTTACAGATATTTATAAAATTGATTTGCAACAGATTCCAGGTTCTGATAATGTATCTCTGAACAAAAGGGCTTTGTTGATGTTTGATTGCTTGTAGTCTGTTCCCAACCAGAAGAAATGTGATACCAAAATGTCAATAGAATTTCTGGTTGTTAATTAATCCTAGCTTTTCTGAGCCAGATGTTTCGATTAACTTTTCTTATTTAAAAAATGTCTAAAATTTGAAGTTGTACAAATAGAATAAAATCATAACTTTAATCAGTGACAGTTTCTTAAATGCAATGTATTTTAATGGATGCAAAAATAATCAATGAATAAAATACATGTACACAATAAAAACTTCTTTAGTGAAAAACATATACACGTTCAAAAAGTGCTAAAAATTAATAATTAGAGGAATCAAGTCCAGTGTCTGCCTACAAATTATATACAATGTGCAAGTAAATTTCATTCTCTGAAGTAAACAGTCAAGAAGACAAGAAAGAAACTATAATCAGAATTTCCAAATGTAGAAGCGACTGTAATTTTTTTCTAAACTTGAACTTAATGATATTTATCAGTGGTCCCTCCCCCAGCTAACCCCCCCCCCCCAAAAAAAAACCCACAAAAAAAAACAAGAGGGAAGACAACATTACCGCAGCTACCTAAGTCCTTTGATAATTCAATACTATAAAAAGATAATAAAAACTCTGTGAGCATTTTATCATTATATTCATGACAATCAGAAAAATCAAACATCAGTTTTTCTAGTTACCTTGCACATAAAACATTGATGAAATTATGTTTTAAATATTGTAGAACCTGTTAATAGGCTGTAAGTTTCTTGCGCCCTCATAAAAAGCCTATGGCCACCGATTTATAAGCTTTGATATTGTATAAGATGCCGTAATTACGTACATATGGTGACTTTCAGTGCATTGTTCTACATGTGTATTTCCAGTGCTGCTGTATTACTTTGTCCCGGCTGCTTTGTATTGTTTGTACAACAACCTACAGTTTGTAAACTTGGCAACCTATGACCCCACAACCTATTACCTTCTTCTACAGTTCAGAGTGGTTGTAACGGGAGTGGTATTTCAGGTTTGTACATTAAATGTTATTAAAAAGAACTTGGTTTGTCATGTGATCAAATCCTGTGAAGCTAGAATGGTTTCTAAGAAGATTTGTTCAGGTACCAACAAGTTCATATATCCTTTTAAACTTTTCAAGTTTGCTGTTCATACATGAACCGTTAAGTCCTAATTTTTACATTTGAGAGTGTCAAGCTGTTCAGAATTTTGAATGTTGTAACCATGTTTTTCTATTCTTTATTATGCAACATAAATTTTAGTAAAATGATAATTGTTACATCATCAATATGACCTCTTGACCCATTTTAAAATAGCTCCCACAGAAAGGTTTTGATCTTCTTTAGGTTCATATAAGGAAACATATTTGCAAATGTAAATACATGTACATAATACATTGTATTAATGTTATGACAATCTTTCCTTGTATATGAGGGAAGTATTATGTTGTTAATAGAAATTGCTTAACACAGATAAAAGTAAGGTCCATGAAAATATATTTTAGTTATTATTTTTATTGATAATTATTCATCTATGATCTATTTTCAAGTAATATTTAGTAAAAATATATGCATAAAAAAATTCCAATTACAATTAATTCTTTCTTTAAAATCCATGAAAATATATTTTAGAGATTTTCTTTATTGATAATTATTCATCTATTTTCAGGTAATATTTAGTAAGAAGTTGAACAGGAACCAGTGGATCTCGCTGATTTTCCTAACCTTTGGTTGTATCATCAAGGAGTATGGCCATGACAGCAAAGCGTCGTCCGACTCCGCCTCTACCGCCAGTCCCTTGGCCGCTTACCTTAACCCCCACCTTCTCCTCATCATGGTCCAGGTGTTCAGCTCCTGTTTCGCTGGGGTATACAATGAGTACCTGCTGAAAGATAAAGGGGTGGATGTCCACATCATGTTGCAAAACGTCTTCATGTATCTGGACTCCATCGTATGTAATGCTGTGGTGTTAGGATTCAAGGGAGAACTTTCCACTGCGTTCACGCCCCAAAATATCTCCGCCATTTTACATCCGGGAGTGCTGATCATTGTTGTAAATAATGCCGCCATTGGGATTGTTACCAGTCTGTTCCTTCGTAACTTGAATTCTATTCTAAAGACTTTTGCCAGTGCACTTGAACTAATGTTCACAGCTGTGCTGTGCTGGATGATTTTTGGCATTGCTATAGACATGTATACTGTTATTGCCATTTTCATAGTGTCTGCTGCTACAGTATTGTATGCTCAAAAACCAGTTGTGAATCTTGCCAAGACTGACATGCAACCACAGTCTGATGCTCAGAAGGAATCTGTGTAGATTGCTGACTGTTGAATTAATGTTTCATTTTTGAAATGTTTTAATTTATACACAGCCATGCCAAGCATGAAATCCTCTTCTTTCTTGTGTGCAAGATACAATCTGTGTGTACATGTGTGTGCCAATCTTTTATATTAAATCCTGTTTTAGCCTGTTTATCATTGTATCTGTGTAATACATTGGTAAATCTGTAACTGACACATGTGTGTATGAAAGCGTAAATGTATGTGTTGTATACATTTATGTATGTATCTGCTCTACATTATTTGCAGTGTTGTATTACATGTAAGATTTAACTTCTTTTAAGACCCAATCAATAATAAAATGCTATTGTTTTGAAATTATATTATGATGATGACATTAATCAACCATTCATCAAATGTAACTTAAAGTTTAGTTAATGTTGTAAGTTGTTAATAATAGAATGCTACAGTCTTAAAAGTATCCTTTGATGATGACATTTATCAACCCTTTTCACATCTACATGTAGCTTTGTGTTTAGTTTATGTTGTACATGTGAACACTTATAAGTATATTAACATTTTTGTATGTCATAGTCATCTCACCAACTCATTGATACTGTACAAAGTAGTCGAATGCTTTTATTTTTATCATAGTCCATCAAATTTCCTATCTTGAAGGTTTAAGAAAATTTGGTTTTTGTGTAAATTATATCAGTAATCATAATGATTCCTACAAGTGGTTTTTTTTTCTTCATAATATTAAGATACATGAACTATTATATAGTTCAAATCAATCTATTATATAATTCAATTGATATATTCTTTTAAGTGTAAAGTTTTTATTTGTATTTTCATCATTATTTGTAATGTGTGTAAATATAAAACATACACTTGTAAACGTATTCACACATTTGGGATTTTTTTTTTGTTCTTTTTGAAACTGTTAATTTTTGGGTTTTCTTTTAGTTTGGTATTAAAGCTCTTAATTTTTGTCATAATGGAATGATCAGGGTGTATTTCTGTCTTTGTCATTTCTTTATTAGCTGTATGAAAATATACGCATCGTTGTGTGTAGATATGCTCGAGTCAAGTAATGTTGAGTAGGTACTGGTATGTTCAAATTCATTTTTTTGAAGCTTGTTAATATTCACATATTGTTGGGAAAGTTTCATGTGTCTTATATGCATTTAATTGGTGTATTTACATGTACATTTATTAACTCTTCTGTGATATAATCAATTAAGGGCAACAGGGAAGCTACTCTTACATTGATTTGAAACAATCTTATGCAGATAAAAGCTGCATATCAAGTAAATGTATTTGGATACTACATGTAATTTTAAAAAAATAAAAGAATTGACCGGAGTCTCTACTAAATGTTTACTGAATAGATTTTGTGTTGTCTCCCAGAGTAATTCAATATTCTAAACAGAAAACAATTAATCTTGAAGTAGCGTTCCAAAAGATCTTGATTAGCATTGCATGTTACAATCTACTTGTATTAGTTGTCAGAGTTTAATTAATTAGTCATAAAAATTTGATTTAAATCAGATTGAGTATCAAAATTAAATGTCCTGTCTTCATACTTCTATTTTTTTTTTAGCATCAGTTTAGTCTGGTGTACTCTTTATTTGATCAATGTCCGATTGGAAGAGGGAAGTGTTGTAACTCCCAGGGCAATCCAGTTTACAAAGATACAATATGATATTTGTCTACGAAATCACCTCTCCTGTCGTACAATGTTTTGTTACAAATTACCTTATATAATACTTTTATATATTTCGTAACAATTTTGATTTATTATTAAAATTTTTTAATTCATCAACTTTTTTTCGCTATACAATGATAGATAAAATTATATGTTTAATATTCGCTTTATCTGCTAGTTTAATTATTTATTAGTTAAAAAAGATTTAACCTTTTTTGATTGGCTTAAATGTATTTTTGTTATTGATACAATACTCCTATTGAAATACATACATTGTAAATATTTAAAGACATTATTTTTAGAAGTGCAATATAGTAGCATTTTTTAAATGCTTATTTACTGTTTATACTTTTCTCAACTCGCTTATGAATAGCTATATGTATCAACACCCTTACAATGAGTCAATAACGGATTCAATTTTTTTTTCTACTACTGCACTTGGTTTACTGTCTGGTTTTTTTTCTTTCTCATACACAACTTATTCATATGACGTTGAAGACCATAGGTTGTCATACAAGCTTAAATGCATGACCAATCTGTGTGTTGGCCTGATTAAATGCATCAATCAGATTTGAATGTTTAACTTACTTATTTAAAAATCAACATTGTGTTACAAATTTACAAATTGAAAAAAACATCTTTAGTTTTTCCTCACTGGTACTTGTTATGATGAAGTGTAAATGAGTAGGGTTCATAAATATCATTAACTTTCTCACTGTTGCTATTTCTTATCTTGAAATTCTCCAAGAACCTATTCTCGCCACTTGTTAAATTGTAACATTTCATCAGAGACATAAATTATGTCTCTGGTTTCATTGCAATGGCAAGAATTGTTCTTAGACCAGTACTTTTTTAACCTCAAAGATGGCAGCCATCGGACAGCAGTTCTCAAAGTGTGGATTATACTAATATCATTGTATGGTCATTGTCAAGATCATCATCGGCCGTTTTCAGCCAATTAATAGTAGAACCATTTTAACAAGAGCTTGGACTTTTGGTTGTTTGTGTCAAACAACAACGTGATATTTGCCTGTCTATTTCATTGTAGGCCACTCAGAAATCAACAAAATTTGTTTGGCTTTTCAGCTAAGACTATGCAATCGGTGCATATTTCACTCGAAACCAGCCTCATTTTTAACTTGTTTTGACGCAAGAAATACAGTAGACGGTAACGTCCTACTGAAAGTCCGAGGCCTTGTTAAAATAGTTCTAAACCTCACAAAATATGATTTTTATTTGATTAGTAATATGATCTATTTTTAAAATCCAATTTCTTTAAGAGGGCTGACTGGTTGTTGCCAAGGCTATATTTACCTCCTGTAACGAAGAGCTTTGTATAAAAATATAGGAAAATGTTAAAATTTTAAAGCTAAAATATTTGGGATTTTTAGGGCCCCGCTCTGCGGGCGCCCTATAGTGATCAGCCTGTCCTTCGGAGAACTTTTGTTTTTACTGTAAATGATGTTATATTTTTAAATATCATACTTAACAGTTTAAGCAGATCTAGCTGATAAAAAAAATATTTGTTTACTACTCAGTTTCCTTAAAGATTAAACCAGATAAAAATATGTTGGCTGAATGTATTGGTCCTTATCAAATCAATAAAAAATTGTTTTACGTAAGCAAACTTCACTTATACACCATTTATTTGTTTATAAGATGATCAAATCAAAAGTCAAAGATCTGAAAGTATTTAAATCAAGTATTTAAAGCAAACTAGGTAGAGGCAAGAGTGCGTTCAAAGATAGTGAATACCCATTAAAAAGTTAATAAATAGGAGAGTAGACGAGCGCGCAATGTATCGACATGCAATAGTTGTCAGGAAATGGAGCAACAATTGGGGTCCTTCAGACCTCTCAGTTCTGTGTCACGTGGTGAAAAACCTTCCGTCGCTCGGGATCTAACTATTTCGAACGCCTCTCCCTCGCTTACATTTGGATGGTCTCTCATGTAGTCTTCTTTATCCTTTTCCAGTATTCTCGTTGCCTTTTCGTAGTATTTATGAGTATAATACTCTTTTCCTTGCCACTCATTTTCCTTGATTAGTTTAGTAAGAATATCATCAAACTTTCTCACACACTCGAAAGGAATGTTTTTCGGATCATCTCCGAAGATGACATGTCTGCTATTGCATTTGACGTTTAATTTAACAATTTCAGGAGCCTCGCACATCATTTTACCTAACTCATTCTCATCATTTTCTAATTTGGAAATGACAAGAATCATATATTTATACGCACTTTGTCCCAATAGATCATCAAGCTTTTTAAGCATCTGCAGGTCTTCCTTTGTGATCCTCTCAGCAGCCGACAGAACCAAGACAATGGCGTGGAAACCTGGGGACGTACAGTACAAGCATCGCCTGATGTCCTCCTCCACGTTCACGGTCGTCTGCAGTTCTTCTGGCGAGTTTACACCCGGTGTGTCGTAGATTCGATACAGAAACCCGTCTCTAGCGGCTGATCCATATTTGCATTGCCTTGTCACTGATGACCAACAACGTTTGCTTTCGAACTTCGTTTTGCCCAATATGCCGTTCCCGCTGTGGCTTTTGCCTGCTCCAAGTTTTCCAATGAGAACTAGAGCAAAGCTCGTTGCAAAGCAACGAGTGGGTCTTCCGTTAATGTCGGAAGTAAAGCTGGAAGTTCCTGTAAGAAGCAGAGCTCTTAAACCAACAACAAGAGTAACTTAAATAAAAAGATGAAAAAATCGAATTATTCCTGGTACGACTAAACAAAATCCGAATGATTTTAAGTACGAATTAACAAAAACCTTTTTTGATTTCAAGAACGACTTAATAAAAAAAATCCGAATGTGTTCAAGTACGACTTGGCAATTATTTTTGATACGAGTTAATTTAACTTTTAACTTTATGCTATTTTTTAAACCAAGAACGTGGAATCAAAATTTCCGGAAAAATCAATTTTTAAACCCCAATATCTCTGTAATACATCATCCAATTCAAAAACGGTTTTCGGTGTTAGATTCAGCTTATTTAGCTCTACAAAATACATATACGTTTTTTATTTGATCAAAAAATTCAAATTTTCGAAAAATTTGATTTACTTCCGGTTTTGACCGGAAGTGACAGATTTTCATTTCCAGCCTTATTACAGAGGCAAAACGATACTATGTACGAATTAACAATTACCTTAACGATTCTAAGAACGACTTAACAAAAAAATAATTCCGAAGGTGTCAAAGTACTTAACAAAATTCGAATTATTTTTGGTACGAGTTTGAACTTCACGCTATTTTTGAAACCAAAAACGCAGAATCAAAATTTCTGAAAAATCAATTTTTAAACCCCGATATCTGTTATGCATCGTCCGATTTAAAAACGGATTTTAGTTTTGTACTCATGAAAATTACTGTAGGTTACATATGTTTAATTTTTAATATTGAAAAACAATGAAAAACTAAAAGAAGACGCACATCGGCCACATCGCTCACCTGAGGAACAATAGGTATGATAAAATCAGCTTAATGGAGTCACAATGCAAACTACCTGGACAATGTACAATAATACATGTAGATCCTGTATAAACAAAATCCATTCCCCCCTAAATATTCTTATGTTTATAATCATTAGTTCCTTTTCTAAAAGGATGATTTTATATTGATTTTATAGTCATATCGCATATTGAGTATTGCAGTTCTCAAAAAGATCCTTAACAATAGTTTATATATGAGATATAAATCTACATCAAACTCTGAACCTTCTTGTGAGGCCAAAGAACTGTCCTGGGGCCAAAGTCTTAACAATCATTTTTTTTTTTTTTTTTTTTAATAATGATTTTATTTGAAATTACATACAAATTGCTTGAGGTAATACCTCCGCAGAGGCCCTCTTTGTATACCTTACCTGGGGTGCCAGGGGCCCCCTGGATCGGTAACTATGTAGCAAAAAAAAAAATGAGGATACCTTATACATTTATATTTTTACAAAGTAAAGTTAATAAAGTGAAGTAATATAATTACAATCATAGTCGCTCATACACATATCTAACTTAATAGTGCGAATTTATCATTTTTTTTTTCCTTATGTAAAGATTTATCGAAAAAACACTATATATATATATATATATATATATATATGAAAACAATTCTAAGTCATAATTTAAATACAATTTACGAATAAACATGTAATAGGAATTGACAATTGTGAATATAGAGAATATAAAATGCGGCACTATGCGGTAGGACTTGCTTCTACAGTCACAGTTCTTTTTGTCCTATACCGAATAAAAGTACGAGAGCCTGGTCGCCCTCTAGTTCATTATATTCTATTACTAATAATACAACATTATTGTTATTACCATTTCATATTTTACAATTTACAGCATTTCAGAAAGAGTTCTAAGTATACAGTAATCAAAATTGACAGTTTGTGCTTGCTGATTTACAAGGAAAAAGCTTGCAAGCGATGACCTTAAAAATAAAATTAGGCCTTCATTTGTGACATTGTCTTCTATCAGTTTACATTTCATTTTGTATTTAAAAATTTTACATGCAATGAAGGATATTACATTGTTTAAAACTACATTGCTTTGGTTTCCGTTATAAATGAAACCCAAAACAAGATGTTTCCAAGCAATATTAATTTTAAGTATAGCAGAAACCTTTTTCCAGATGTTTTTTACAAGTATACAGTCGAAAACCATATGTTTTGTATTTTCAATTTCTCGACAATACGTACAAAATTTATCAATATTTTTATTCCATTTGCTAAGGTATAGATTATTTGGCAACAGATTGTGCAATAATTTAAAATTAAATTCAGCAATGCTTTTATCATTAATTTTTACAATTTTTTCATCATATATTTTTCGCCAACACAATGAGTTTATGTCGCTAAATTCATTTTTCCATTTACTCTCCATGATAGGTTTTTTGGATTTGTCATCAAGTAGTATTTTATAGAAGAAGCCAGATTTCGTTTTACCGATATCTTTTATTTCTCCTTGTAATTTAAAATGAAATTCATTTTTGATATTTATATATCTCCTCCTGCTTGTATCATTATGTATTTTAGAGTGAAAAATGTTTTTTAGTGTTAGATATTCACAAAGATAATTTCTTTTCGATTTTAATATAGTAGCTATTTCATTGAGCGATTTAAAACCATTATCATTCACAAGGTCTTTCACATAATGAAAGCCGCTTTCGAACCAGTTCTGAAAATATAAAACTTTTCCCTTGTATTTAAAGTTTACGTTAAACCAAATATTCTGCCGTAATATTTCTTCCACAGTATCAATGCTTTTTGGAGTTTTGCATTCATTAAATGCAGTAAATACCTCTTTGTAGAATTGTGGAAGTCCTTTCAGACTATTAAAATCAGAAGTGTTTGTTACATTTGATTCTAGAATATATTCGATTTTCATCTTATGATTTGCTAAACATGCATTTAAAAATTTACTTAAATTACTCTTATTTTGTGTAAGTTTTGAAATCCAAGCTGCTTTAGTAGCTTTAATTTTGATTTCTGGGTCAATTATTCCTATACCCCCCTCTTTTATCTCACGAATTAATGTGTGCCTTTTGATGCGTTCACGATTGCCCCATAAAAAAGAAAAAATTAGTTTATTTAATTTTTTAAAGTAATCATTTCCCGGATTTTCTAAAACCGTTGCAGTGAAAATGATTTTTGATAGAATAATCGAGTTTACAATTTGACATTTACCGAAGATAGTAAGCTTTCGACATCTCCACGAATCCAGTATCTTTTCAAATTCCTTTAATTTACATATCCAATTTTTTTCGTTACATATATTTTTGTTTAGTCCAACATATATACCTAAGCATTTTAAAGTATCTTTATTTATTCTTACTTGATATACGTGTGTTTGGCGATCTAATCTTTCTCTAAGAGGTCCTAAAATGATGCATTCCGTTTTAGTCATATTTAAATTTGTGCCTGACATTTTGCCAAATTTTTTTAAAATGTTTAGCGCATTTTCCAATGAAAATTGATCTTCCAATGTAAATGTACTATCATCAGCATGTTGTATACATTTAATTTCTTTTTCTAACGAACTAATTTTGAACCCTTTTATATCTCCACAATTCTGTATTTTTAGATTCAATATTTCCATTACGAATAAAAATAATAAGGCTGATACTGGACAACCCTGTCTTATTCCACGTTCCATTCTACATTTCCGTGACAGCCAGCCATTATTTTTTACATAAAAACATGGGTTTTTATAAAGTATTTGTATCCATTTTATAAAGTTCGGCCCGAAATTGAATTTTTGTAGTGTTTTAAATAGGAAGTTCCATTCAACCGAATCGAAGGCTTTTTGAAAATCAGCGAAAAGTAATATGCCATCTTTGTTATTATTTTCACAGTACTCTAGAATATCTAATATAAGTCTAGAATTATTACCTATAAATCTACCTTTGATATACCCTGTTTGGTTTTCATTTATTATATTATCCATTACTTTTTGTAGTCTTTTAGCAAAGACACAAGCTATGATCTTGTAATCTATATTAGTTAAACTGATCGGTCTGTAGTTTTCTATTTTTTCTAGAGAACCCTTTTTATAAATAAGTGATAAAATTGAGCATTTTTGTGTTGTGGAAAGTTCACATTCTTCGAAAGAATGCTTCAGAGCATTGTAAAAATATGTTTTTAAGTGTTTCCAAAACATTTTATAAAATTCTACTGGTATACCGTCATTGCCTGGAGATTTATTTTGTTTCATATTGTAAACTGCCTCGGCACATTCTTTTAAAGTGGGAAAAATTTCAATTATTTCTTTTTCTTTATCTGATATTTTGTTTTCAGGATTTATTTCACTTAAGTAGTTTTCAATATGCGCATCTGGGACGCGTCTGCTCGAATAGAGATCATCATAAAATATGTATAGTTGTTTCAAGATTTCATCCGTTGTAGTGTATATATGTCCATTATTATCTACCTTATTGATTACATTATGAGATTGGTGTTTATTTTCAAGCCTAAGAAAGTAGGACGTATTTCTTTCCCCTTCATCGATCCACTTTGCTCTCGATCTGATCTGTGCGCCTTTCGCTTTATGTTTGTATAATTCGTCTAACTCGTTTTCTAATTCTCTCTTCTTTTTGACATTAATTTGTGCATAATCAGAACTTTCAATTTTTTCAATTTCCTTTTCAATCGATTGAATTTTATTTCTTATTGTTTTACCTTTTTGTTTACAAAAATTTATACTTAAATTTCTTATCTGTATCTTAATTAAATCCCATTTGATATGCGGATTGATCTCATTTTCTATTTCATCTGGTAGGTTGTTTAAAAAGTCATTCATTGTTTTAACATAATTTGCATCGTGTAAAACAGATACATTTAATTTCCAAAAGCCTTTTCCTCTTGTGTTACCCGATATTCTAAACTTAAAAACTATTGACAGGTGATCACTCAGTCTGCAATCATTCACATTGGGAGCTTTGCGTAAAAATATGTTCTCTGGAGTATAACAAAAGTGTTCGCTCGCTATTACATAATCTATTCGACTTTTTGGTGTCCCATTGCCATCACACCACGTTAGACCTTTTTTGTCGGATTTTAATTCCGACCACATATCATATAAATCAAATCTCTGTATTATTTCCCTGACTATTTTCCCACTTTTATCTTTTTCATTTTGTACGCTACAGTTAAAGTCACCAACAAATATTAAATTTTCTTCATTCATTGCATATAGTGATATCCATTTAGCAACCTTTTTAAAGAAGTTAATTCTTAGATTTTCTAAGTTTGGGGCGTATACATTTACTAAAGTAATAATATTGTTGTCATGTTCAATATTCATTAATAAAATTCGACTATCGGCAGATTTATGTAAATTTAGAGTTTTAAAGGCAAAATTTTTGTGAAAAAATATTGACACACCTTTACTATGTGAAGATTCAGAAAAATTATGAACAGCAGAACCATGCCATCTTAAATCATAAATACTCTGTTTTTTATCAACAAAATGCGTTTCTTGTAAGAAAATTATATCACATTTTTGACTGTTTAACCAATCATATAGAATAACCCTTTTATCATAACTATTTAACCCTCTACAGTTCAGAGATGAAAACTTAATACAAGCCATAGTCTACATGTTTATTTGCTGGATTTACTTGATTTTTTAACATACCCATCCAGGTCTTTCTGGTTGGCTTTGCTGGCGTTGTTAACTGTGGTTTTAACAATCATAAAGAATCATCAGGCTGATTAGTTTCTGAGAGGAAGATTTTTAAATATTTACTCTATATATTCCTATGTTGAACTTTGACCCCCCCCCCCCCCCCCACCCATTGTGGCCCAAACATATCCCCGGGGTCATGATTTTCACAACTTTGTATCTACACTACCTGAGGATGCTTCCACATAAGTTTCAGCTTTCATGGCTGATTAGTTTCTGAGGAAAAGATTTTTAAAGATTTTCTCTATATATTTCCATGTAAAAATCCATTCCCCTATTGTGACCCCACCATACTACCTGGGACTATGATTTGAACAAACTTGAATCTACACTACCTGAGGATGCTTCCACTTTAATTTGTGCTTTTCTGGCCTAATAGTTTCTGAGAAGAAGATTTTTGAAAGATTTTCTCTATTTATTCCTATGTAAAACTTGATCCCCCTCTTGTGGCCCCTCCCTACCCCCGGGGACCATGATTTGAACAAACTTGAATCAACACTACCTGAGGATGCCTCCACACAAGTTTAAGCTTTTCAGGCCGAATAGTTTTTGAGAAGAGGATTTTTGAAAAATACAAACAAATTTTCAATAATTCTCAATTATCTCCCCTTTACAGAGGGCGTGGCCCTTCATTTGAACAAACTTGAATCCCCTTCACCTAGTGGTGGTGCTTAGTCCCAAATTTGGTTGAAATCTGCCCAGTGGTTCTTGAGAAGAAGATGAAAATATGAAAAGTTTACAACAACGACAAATTGTGATCAGAAAAGCTCACTTGAGCCTTTGGCTCAGGTGAGCTAAAAACAAAATAAAGGAAACATAATTGCATACTTTTATTGAAAAACAAATTTTCACAGCTAAGAATTGTAAATTACTTTAAACAGCCATAATTTTGTTTGTTATAATTTCTTATCAAACACAAACCACAACAAGGCATGATGCTTTCCTAAAGTTCCATTACAGTAACTGTTCATGAATTATCCGATTTAATTTTTACTGGTAAATAGTCTGTAGAACAGATTAAGGAATATGCATGTGGGTAGAGGTGACAGGTTAACCTCAAGAGCTGAAAAGAATCAACAGGTAAAAACCATGTGGCCACCAATAGCTGAAATTAAAAAAATCAATAAGCTGCGTTAATACATGTACTGGTATAAAGTTTACATTAACATATGCATAGTATTTCTGAAAAAAATACACTGACCATGCAGTGTAATTAGTATGACATATCCAGATACGTGACATTAGATGGCACAGGACAGTTTTTTTGATACATTTCATAAGTAGCCTGGGGACATGTGTCTTCGGAACCCTGTAACTGGAATTTCCTCAGTTCCCATTCAGCACAAATACCTTTAATTCACTCTTTATAAGGCCAATCACCAATTTCTGAAGAAAATTACTAGTCAAAACCTGTAAAATTTTCTACATACTGGTTTTTATGAGATTTTGACCCTTCCATATTTTGCTAATTTTTCATGATTTTTCAGCTTTTTAGACCTCCCCCAGCCAATTCCCTGCAAAGGGTTGAACTTCCGTACAATGTGCATGTTGCACCATCACATTTTAGAAACTTACCAGTGTATAGTTTATAATGCCCCATCCACCTACTTTTCGTGTTTTTTACCCTCCCGTCTGTAACAGTCATAGCTGCAGGTTTCACATTTTACTTCTGAATCTCATGTACCTAACATATGGGGCCTATATATTGAATATCAATTTCAACAAGAGACATCCCTCTAAGTAATGATAATCATTAAAAATCATTTCATGAATTTTAGCAACACTCATAAGCCTTTAAGTACAGCAACTCTCAATTTTACAAAAATATTGACGGGTACTTTATCCGAAACTGTCCCTTGCTACCTTTAACTTACACTAACATTCTCTGAAAAGTCATCTTGTCTTAAACTTACAAAGCTTATGCTATTCTGAGAAAAAGTATACCTCATTTTGCCAATTCCATTAAGGATTAAGAAAAATATGGCCATTTAAGTGAACCCAGCATTTCCACTTTCCTCTATTTAACACAGATTCATAGGGCTCTCCATAAATAAAGCATCTTTACCTAATCTTATAGAGGTCAACTGTTGTTCAACCTCCCTAAATAAGAAACCTTATTCAAAACTACATACATATACATGATATTATCATGACAAAAGCATCACATCACTTAGAAATACCATTACAAGTATACCCTCCCCCTATTTTTTGATTTTCCTAAGAAGCATTAGTTTGAACACTTTAACCTAATATTATGAAACTTGTGGCAATTCCCCTAAGTCATTTCTCACACATATTTAAAAACAACCATCACTGATATTGAAAATTGATCTTTTCTTGGTAAATGGATGAAATGTAACATTTTTTTTTCACAAAAAGACATGCCGCCATACATGTGATTTCTTGTTTTCATGAAACAGTAAGCTTATAATCATATTTAGTGAGTATCTTATTTATTCTTGTTTCGAGTCTCCTTTTAACTTTGCTAAAATAGTAAGACCTACCAGTGTGATGTCTGCTCTTAATTAAAATGAAATTCAAACACAACCGGGTACCTGGGGACGGATGAGAATTCCATGATAAATGTTCATATTTATGTTTTTCCTACATTTTTGTACATACATACAATAAAAGGGTAAACATTTGTTGTTTCTTGATCATTTCGAAAGTAATTATTATAGCAGATGTTATTTCAAGGTCAAATGTACATTCCATAAACAATTTTACAAAGCTTTGGATTTTAGTTGCACAATGAAAAAATGAGGGATTGCACGATAATACATGCTCATTTTGAAATTTAAAGCATTGTTGATTTCTTTTCCTAGATAGAGATATGCACAAAATGATGTTGCTCTGTGAGGCTTTGCCAAGATTAAAAGCATGAGAGAGAGAGAGAGAGAGAGAGAGAGAGAGAGAGAGAGAGAGAGAGAGAGAGAGAGAGATCTGAGGCACATGTAGTAAAAATTATTACATACATTTGTCTTACTGTAAGAATTGTTTACAATGTAGATGTGTTCTGCATGTAAAGTTTACCTAAAATGAATCAATAAAATTCAATATATATTAAGGATAAACTAATCTCAAAGAATTTACAATGTTCTGTGAAATATTCAAATCTTGAGAAGAATGTTTTATAGATATCAGGGAACATTAACCTAAAATCTGAACTTAAAGTTCTTTTCATCTTGCACTCTGTTTTACATGCTCTTTCACAGGCGATAATCATATAACGGCGAGCCAGACAAAAGTTCTAATTTTATTTAGACTGAATATTTACCATGTCAAATATATTTATTTAATTAAGCACAAGCCTG
Organism: Magallana gigas; assembly: GCF_963853765.1. Classification (NCBI taxonomy): domain Eukaryota; kingdom Metazoa; phylum Mollusca; class Bivalvia; order Ostreida; family Ostreidae; genus Magallana; species Magallana gigas. Next base: position 19,847,412 of record NC_088858.1, on the reverse strand, counting down.
TCTGAGTTCTTTAATTCATTAATTAAGTGGAGGTGATATGGTAAAGATCTGCTATTTTCAAATATTTAGGGTAAAGTTATCATCATGCAAACATGCACTCTAATCACAACATTCTACTCTTGTGTGCCTTTGGACCCCCACCCCTTTTAATTGCACTGTTTTACAGTGTGTGGTGTGTTGTGCAATACAAAATAAGACATACATATAAATAGAAATTCAAAAGAGTAGTGTGCAAAACATACACGTGAAAATACATTGGACAGATAATATCCCGAGATTTCTCCGACTCAAATGCCCGCTTTTATATTGTTACGCACGTCAAAAGCGGAGGTTAGAGTCAGAGGAATGTCGGATTAGATTGAAAAGTGCACAAACACTTTGAAAAGAAAAAGTCAATACGACATATCCTGTATTGAAACATACCTTTATAATCTGTCATACGTTAGTTGAGCTGAAATTTCCACTATCGCCGTCTTGCAGGCCATTCTTCTGACACACCGCTATCAGCTGTTGTTCGCAGTCAAAACATGGCGAGTTGACATGGTGAATCGTACGATAATTATTTCGATTAAAACTAATAAGACTAATAAAAACTAACAACGTAATTATCGACCGAATTAACGAAATTGTTTCAATAAACACTCTGATTAACTATATAAAAAAAGAGTTCGGTTTTATGACCTGTACGAAATCTTTTCAGCAGGAGTTACTTTAAGTGTGAATTTTGCACTATTTTTAAAACCAATAACGAGGAATCAACATTTCCGGAAAAATCAATATTTAAACCCCGATATCTCTGCAATGCAGTATCCGATTTTAAAACTAATTGAAGTTTTGTATTAAGCTTTGCAAACTATACAATATGCATATAATTTTATGTTTTTTATAAAGTTTTATGATCAGTACGAATTGTTACAGTAGAAGTTACTTTCAGTGTGAATTTTGCACTATTTTTGAAAACAAGAACGTGGCATCAAAATTTCCGGGAAAATCAGTTTTTAAACCCAGATATCTCTGTAATGCATCCTCCGAATTTTAAACGGTTTTCAGAATTAGATTCAGCTTAAAAAGCTCTACAAAATACGTATACGTTTTTTGTTTGATCAAAAAATTTATTTTTTCAAAAAAATTGATTCGCTTCCAGTTTCGACCGGAAGTGACAGATTTTTATTATATAGCTTCATTACAGAGGTAAATTGACCAAAACATAACCATTGAAAATTTCAAGCCTCTATCTTAAAGCGCTTTATAGAAAAGTCCCGGACAAAATGACTTTTTTAAAATTTTAAAAATGACGTCACGTCAAAACGGAAGCGACGTTGTCTTTAAAACTTTAACATCTTTGAGGGACGATAACTTGCTAAAATCTCTGGAAGTTTCATTGAAATCGGTTGAAAACTTTTTGAGTTATGAAGCAAAAAAGGAGTCAGAAAAAAAAGAAAAAGTATAATAATAATAAAAAGAAACCGAAGAAAAACAAAAGGGTCTTCCGTTGGAAAACGGAAGACCCTAATAATGCGTCTTTCCTTAAGTGCGATTGCCTGGGCTGTGGACCCTTGTTAAGAAGAAAATAACAAAGCATAAAACTTCATATATAGCATTGTGAAGAACATACAGAAAAATTGTGAAAGTGTTTCAATGAATTCTACCTTGAAGTTCTTCGATTCCTGCAGGCTTGTGAACTGCCTCAGCCATATTATCTAAAAATTCAAATATCAACATCAACACTGAAGAAATCATAACAAAAATTCATGACGAGAAGTTTTTTTATTGATTTGATAATGAAATTGCATAAAGTGTTTCCTAGGTTTTTTTTTTAAGGAAAATTTTACATATCTATGCCCAATTGTAGAAAGGATTATACATTTGTGTCGAATGCAATGCATCATCCCGGAAAGCTGAAGAATGGCCAGCAATGGGAACATTTCAACTTGTAACCATAATGCGACGTGCCTTTTTAATATACATTGCACAGGTACATTATTTCCATATCGGTTAATAACTACTTTTTTCGTATATATTAAGGACTTTGCTAATATGCGTTCAAACGACCGAAGAATATGAAAGTGGATGTTACTTATCAAAACGGATTTCCTATGCATGGAAACTACAGACTTATAGCATAATGTTATGTTGTGCATGACTTTGTCAAAAAGGATGTCGCTAATTGCCTTCGTTCAAGGTTATTGCAACATTTTTATTTTTTGATTTGATTGAGTCCGGAAATCTGGCAATGTTACTTTGAGATCATGATTACACTTGTGTAGCAATGGTAATTGAATAGCTGAAGTAAAAATGTTGCAATTGATTTTGTTGTAATATATACTAATTTTACAGATCGTGAAGTATTTTTAGATTAATGAGTATAGAGCATGACCTTCCCGCAATATTTAACAAAAAAAATGCGCTAAGGACATTTCCTTTTTTTATTTTGGCTTTTCCGTGTTTAATATTTTTTTTTTTATTGTTGATACACAATTTTTAGTTCTCCTACTCACCTGATATAAATTCCTATTGATAGAATCAAAAAGAGATGTTAATATAAAGAGTAAATTAAAAGACTATATCTTTGATGATTCAAATTAATTGATACATGTACAAGCTATGAAGGTAGCTACCACTGCATACACACTGTTTATGATGCTTTTCTTCCTCTACATCAGTCTTACTCATCAACGAAAGGAAACATTCGATTGGCACAAAAGTTTGGATCAGATAATGAAAAAGTTGATTATACTCGAATTGAATTGTATAATTTAAAGAATAAAATACTTTCTTTGATGATTCATTCGGGATATGAAGGTAGCGGCATTGCAGAAAAAATACATAACCCGCGTTAGCGGGTTATGTAAATTTTTTCTGCAATGATCGCTACCTTCACAACCCGCATGAATCATCAAAGAAAGCATTTTAATGTTTATATTAACATTTTTCTTTTAACTAATCAATGAATTGATTATGGAAAGTTAGTAAAATTCACTAACTTACTGTTAGTGTACATAAGTACAAATGTTAGCTAAAATAAACATCCGTCTCTTGTGAGACTTTGAGTCTGACATCATTATGGATATTTCGTGCAGTCCGTGATTTTTCTTAGGTTGCTGTAGGCTTCGAACAATTGATAAACAGGGCGTGTCAATTTTAGTACTGACAGTTTCTTGTCAGTTTCAGCCGCTGTATATTTCAACGGGGTGTGTAGATTTCAGTCTGGCTGTTTCTATAGAGCTAGGAATTAACTATAAATTTCCGTAAGAAATATAGGTAATAATACTTGGTAGATGTAAATATATTATATATTATGTTAGCGATTAAAAAGGCTTCCCTCCCTCTGTCCCTTCTTAATTGCAAACATTTTACTTACCTATATATACTAGTAATCAAACTACATGTATAATAAAATTAGGAAAGTGGTGTCTTGTATACTGAAAATCCCGGTAACGCGATTTTTGTAGCAGGGAGTAAAATTAAAACCAGAAAAAAAGCATAAACCCTCAACAAAAAAGTTACAAGTTTTGGGGGGGTTTTAAGTTAATTAAATCATATTAGAATGTAAAAATGATGGCATCAGTAAAGAAAACACCCCAAAAAATCGTTTTGTCATGTTAAGAGGAAATGTTATTATTAAACCATCTAGCCGTGGATAAGTACATGTATGTTGACAATATCTGGAAAAACCGTTGATTTTTTTAAAAAGTAACGAAGAGCATTACAAGTATAGCTGGAAACACGGCATCATATCGGCAGAGATGATTGTAATAAAATAAACCCAAAGTTATTATGTTTCTTGACTCATAACATGTTCTTAGTCTAGATTATTAGAAAGGTCGACACATTTCTTGGCCATATACCAGACAGTGTACATTTGCTTTATTTCGTTTAGATCACATGGCTGTATAATTAAAAGCGAAATAAATGCAATGATATGCCCCAAATATCTGCGATCAATCACAATCATTTTTGTGTTTAAATGTAAAAAAACTGCGATTATACGCAATAAAATATATATCTAAATGAAATGAATCAGCGTTGTAGACAGATAACAGAGTGATTACTATTAAATTGTAAATTTTACATGACAAACAACATGCAGTACTTAAAAAAACAAAATGGGCATAGCATGCAGTGATAATCTTAGATCAGAATAGAATACAATCGATAAAATTTTGCTTACTTTATTGACATCTGAAGACCGTACTATAACAAAACACTTGTTAAAACCAAACAATGCAGCGCATTTAGATTCCCGCTGAGTGTTTAAAACGAGCTGACGAAGTGTGTGTACGATGTACTAGTATACTTGTCGCCAGGATTTTCATGAGACTTCCTTAAAACTTACAATAATGACACCACGTTCAAAATGGCTGCGTAGTAAGTGTTAATGGTAAGATATTTTTTCAGCATTGTCTTTGATTAACCATCTTATTAATCAATATCACTTTAGGTAATATTTTGAGATAACGAATGTAACGGGCAAGATGGGTGAGTAAGTTGAATAAAAAATAGATTGACGATGTACTTGAGTTCACGCCATGTTTGATGAAACTCATGTAAGAAAAAGTAAGTTAATGTTTCGACCTTTCATGAAAGTAAAAACAAACTACGTATTAATAGTAAATGCAATAGTTGGATCATTTGAATTTGAAATTCAACCCAATGAGACACCGATTTTAATTTTTTGAAATTGAAACATAATCAATTTTTCTGTTGTCAGATATATCACCACTGAAAATATCATTTCAACAGGTCTACATTAATATTAGCGTTTGCAGTGTCTACATTGCAATGCCATGCATCATGGCTCAACTGTAGCTGCTATGAGTCTAGACCTGTGAAACATTCTAGTTTGTATCTTGAAAAAGACCCCATAATTTATAAAATTCATTTGAAGTATTGTCTTTTAATCTTATCGAACTTTTGTAAAATCTAAAATTTTCAACCTTACCAATTTTTAAAATCATGTCTGCATGTCGACTTATCGTGCATGTTTATGCTCTACTGTCAGTCCCCTTTTACGTTTTTATATAACAATTTTTCTGCCATTTACATTAATTATATTTCCAACCCGTTGTGCAATGGCACAATTGTTTATTACATCATAATTACTTGCAGTGTTTCCTTTAACATACTAGTTACTATCGTTCAAACTAGGCTGAATAATAAAATCAAATTACCAGATTATATTTTCTTCTTCCTTTGTCATATGAGATCTTGCAGCGTCTACAGTATGCTGAAATTTTCTTAACAATGATTCAATGCACAAGGAAATAAATGTTAATAATCGATTATGTAAACTCAGTTCTTACTTTATACTTATCAGAAATATAAGGAAATATTACAATTTTGTACTTGTGATATAGTTATACCACTTGCCGTGCTAAGCAAACAAAAGTCCCTCGAATCACGTTTCAACAATTAATGTAAATAGCTTGGCGGACATTTCCTTATGCATCTATGTATTTTCAGTAAGTTTTATAATTATATACAAATGTTTAGCTTTGAATAACTGATTCAATATTTTGCAGGTACAACCATGGAAATGTCCGAATTCCCAACCCAAAAGGATGTTCCAGTCTCTTTGGTTCTCGTTGTTGGTGGGATAGGGCAAGGTAAAAGTTCCTTCATCAATTCTGTTACGGAGAATAACGAATGCAAAGTAGGGGACACTTGGGGTGTCGATCAAACCATAACGAAAGAGGTCCAAGAAGTTGACTTGAAGCGAAAGGATGATATTATTACTTTCATTGATACACCCTCACTTAGGACGCTGAAATCTAGCCCTAAATTTCAAGACTTGAGCAAAACTGGATTCCATGCTATTGTTATTGTATGTTCCGTGAAGTCATATAAACCTGGATCTCCAGTGTTACAAGAAGTGAACAATTTGTTTGGAGACGATATTTATAGATATGCGTTGATTGTTCTAACTTTTGAGGACTACTTATCTGATTCAACTGTCGAGGAGTTTCTGAAAGCTAACACGGAATTGAAGGAATTCTCGAAGAAAACGGGAGATAAATGTATTGCTTTCAATAATTCACTAGAAAATGGGAGCGAAGAGGCCAGTGAACAGAGGAAACGCTTCTTTGTGTACCTTGACGCAATCCTCAGACAAAATGATGAGCAACCACTGCAAAGAAAAGGCGCATGCGCACAATGTTGTGTTCGACTTTGTTCGTGTTGTCGATTGTGTTTAACGTGGTGTAAACAAATCATAAATGGGGATAGGTAAGAACAAAGCGACACCGGAAACCATATACCCAGCTGAGCTTTCCCAGTGGATTTCTCTGATATTCCTCTTTGACATAACATAAACCGCATTAACGATAATAGCATTTTGGTGACTGATCTTTTACAAATAAAATATTTCATTGATAATTTTCTTAAACGACAACAGTCTGTTATCAAAATACTTCATGTTATAATATTTATATTCTGTATGATAAACGTCCAAACTTTGAACAGAATTGATCTGGTGCGTTTCCATCATATGACGCCATTCACATGTAATTAATCAACTTAGAAAACTTCTTATTACTTTTAAATAATGCAAGACATTTAGAAGAGAAATTAGTTTATAGCCAGTATATATTTTTGTGTGCAAAAATTCGCTATTTGGATGCTAAATTTTTATCTCAGAGAGGCATATTTGAAAGACTTAAGATCTATGTAACGGATAGTATCATACATGTATATGGATTTAAATACCGGAAATTTAGTTAAGAATACACGATTCTTTTCATAAAGCGATACATTTAATTTGTATAATATTTGTTTATGGTAGGATAAAAATATGCAATTGGCATGTCTAGCCATTATAAACAAATCGATTAGGTTAAACGGGTCAAAATCTGTTGGCAGGTTAACATATAATCTTCATAATTTTTTTAGTCTTACGCCCTTTATACTAATTTTTGACTGACCAGCGTTTAGAGTTCAGGGTATATTTTCTTCATGGGAACTATTGTTGCCATTATTGTGTACTTCGTCATCTTGTCTACAAGCAATTTTCTTTTTAAAAAAAAACAGATAAAAAAAATACACATTCGTTCGTAAAGGGATTATTGGGGGGGGGGGGTGCAAAAAAAAAAATAAATAAACATAATTAATTCACGATTGTTTTAAACACTCTAAATGAAGGAGACCAGCCCTAAAGAAAGTGAAACATCTTAAGCTTATTAAATAAGTTAAACTATTTATAGTATATGTATATTGAGATTATTTAAAGAACATCAGACCATATAAAGCTGTATTTCAACCTTTAATTACAATAAATTAAACTACTGTACAGTACACAAATATGCAACACTATACACAAGAATGAAATCTGACTAATTGTTTCGTCATCCCAGGGTTAGTCGCCAAGACCATAAAAAGAATTAAGTCAAAATGCAAAACACATATATACATGCACTTTATAATATAATTTCAAAGATTCAAAGAACTTTTTAAGCGAGTTTATATGTTTGCGTATGATGCAAATTTGAAAACATTTAAAGATATGACTGGAGAGAAACATACTTATTATTTGCAGTTTTATGTTGCATTTACGTTTAATTTTTCCGGAACCTGGATATAAAGTAACGTAAATTTAGTGTAAGTTCAGTGAAAATTGTTCAAGTATTGATATGAATTGCAACGATCAAATCAATCGTTCTTGGTTTTAATATTGGTCAACCATTAAACATAAATCATCTCGTTACGTAATGTAATTCACGATTTTGTTTAAAAACGAACGTGCTTATATGCAATGTACTTACATAGCATATTTCAAAGCTTGTATTATTGCCTCAACATGAGTTTTCTTTAAAGAACTCATAAATAATTAGTGTTTATTTCCTTTTATACAAAAGCCGCGGCTTATTTTCAAGGTTTTAGGGTATAATGAATAAAAGGTTTATAATTATATTCAGTGATATTGTGCCGCATTTGCCAATAATTTGTTAAAAATAAAATTCAGGAGTACATCTATTATGTTCAACATAGTCTATGACATATGAGACGTCTAAAACTAATGCGATTGTAAAATTTGTATAGGCTACAATATTTCGACGTTTTGGGCTGAATTAACACGTTTACAGTTGTGTCATGTTGTAAATTTTGAATTTACCGGGTGGCAGTAAATACAAAATTTACAACATGACAACTTGAAAATTTTGTATTTACTGCCACCCAGTAAATTCAAAATTTACAACATGACAATTGATAAAAGGTAGAAGGACTACAAAATAAAGTTAATTCAAATAAAACACGACACACATGTAAATATTTTGACAAACTATTTAAAGAATGGTAAAATAACAATAATTTTGTCCAACCATTCCATATTTGTTTCTTTCTATCTAATTTATTTCGCAAAATAACAAGTTGATGTTATACGCGTAATTATAAGTGCAACATTCTCATTCATCCTTTTAAATCTCAATAAAAGCATATCAATGTAACAAGCAAATAAAGTATAATATAATTTGAAATAATAACTCATAAAATCAAAAATCAAAGTATACCATGGAATCTCTCTCTCTCTCTCTCTCTCTCTCTCTCTCTCTCTCTCTCTCTCTCTCTCTCTCTCTCTCTCTCTCTCTACAGGAAACGGGGTTCATAGGTACTCTTTTTGTGTAAAAGATAGTATATTTTTTTTCCAACCCCCTTATAACAAGTATATATAATCAACTTTGCGAAATGCAACAAAAAACTCCAACCTCATAACCGGGGGGGGGGGGGGGGGGGGGGGGGGGGGGGGAGGGGTGGATATAATACATTAAGTGAAAAATCGTTAATTATACTATTTGAAAGCGAACATAATTTAATGGCTGGATTTTAGAGCTTAGAATCCAGAAGTAAACAGTTGCAAAAAAAATGAACAGCTGTCATAGAGGATTTCTAAAATCAAATTTATCTCCTTAAAATCAACCTAATATGATTAAAGAGAAAACAGTACTTATAAGAAATTGCAGCATCCGTTATAGACTAAAACATTATATACGTACAGTGTGAAGTTTACAATTTGTTTCTTATTATACACAGCACTACTAAAATTCGCCGTTGTTTCATTAATATTCGACGGCATCAGTATGTAAAATCGTTGTCAATGGCTTTACAAATAAAATTTAACTTATATAATTTTTTTCCCGATAATCATCTGATTTCGTGTAGATTGACCATACAGCGACATCTACAATAAATTGTTATCAACAAATAAAGATGACACCCCAATAATAATAAATCATGTCATCTCATATAATGTCAATCAAGTTCTGAGCAGGAGTGCTATGTCACACAGAGAAGTGAATCACAATACTAATCACTATCACTACAGTAAACACAACACCAGCTATACACAAAACACGTCGAACTGAGATCTTTGGTGTCTTCTTTGATAGTGGCGAAACGTTTCTCTTCAGTATAACATCTAAATGGCTGAAAAAAGAGTCTCTCTGCTCAGTTGCTTTCGGGCTATTTTTCTCAGCTGTATTACACATAGTTACAGCCTCCACGCCTGTTTTCTGCAAGAAGTCCTTTAGTTCCTTATTTGTGTTTAAAAATTCCTGTAATGTCGCATCCTCCAAATAATCTTCGAACGTCAAAACCACCAACGCATAGTCTTTTAATCCGTCCCCGAACAAGTTATTTACCAGTTCTAGTACAGACGGACGAGATTGCGTGAATGCTTTGATGGAATAGACGATCACAATCGCTTGAAAACCATTCTTGTACAAATTCTGGAATCTCGCGTTTGACTGCAGTGTTTTTAGTGAAGGTGTATCGATAAAGATGATTCTTCCATCTTGACCAGTAAAATCGACTTCCTGTACCTCTGAAGTTATGGTTTTGTCCACTGCCCATGTTACTCCCACGGCGCATTTGTCCTCTCCCATTACAGTGTTGATAACCGAGCTTTTCCCATGGCCTGTGCCGCCAACAACAACGACCTTGGGGGGAGAGGCTGCTTCTCTTGTCTTCATTGTCGTTAGCTCTATGGAGCTTTCCTCCATTAAACTGTCGGACTTAGGATGTCTCTCTGAAATGTGAAAAGATGTTAAGCCATTAAGGAAGACTTAATACATGACTGTATATAATGTAATCGATAGTTCGTCAGGCACGTAGCATTGGGGGGGGGGGGGGGCAGCCCCCACACTTGTCCCCCCCCCCCCTCCCCACTTTTTTGCGCAGACAAAGAATTTACATACAAAAAATTGAATTAACATAGAGTTACCCCCCCCCCCCACTTTTCTGGGACCATATAAAAAATTGAATTGAAAAAAAGGAAATAAACAGTGAAATTGAAGTTAAAAGTATACTTGTACATGTGCCTCCTTTTAATACATTTCTTTAATTATTATTTATCATGATAACACCAGAGACAATTGTACACATTCAAATCCTAATTTTTAATAGACCAATTTTGTGTTTATTCTTTCTCTGTGGAACTTTGAATCCCTCCTGACGCCCGATTATTGGTCTAAAGGTCACGATTTTAATAATTTAGAATTTACATTTAATTCATATAGTCTGATTTAGCTTTATTACCAATAGTACGTATGGCATATCTGGTCGACTGGATTTTGAAAAGATCTATCCGACTTTTACAGTTTTGTGATTATATTCCCTTTGAAAAGTATTTGCTTCTCTATTTTGATAATTTAGATACCCATTCCCATAAACGTGATTTGTATCAAGATGAACCCATTCTTTGGCTCAAGTATTGGTCCTTAGTTGAAATTACGATCAGGTTCCATATGTCAATTTTTTTCTTTTCACTATATATTTCATTGAAAACCAACATTTTTCAAAGAATCGTTAAAAATAACCCCTTCACTGATTTCGAAAAGACTTGGATTGATAAATTTAGTATTCCTCTAGCTTTTTTGGCATCAAATTTAAATATTTTTGCAACCTTCAGTTCTTGAGATTTGATATTCACAATCAAAAGTAAGATTTTTCAGCTCGCATATTGCAAAGGATTTTTAGTAGAGCATTTAAAAAAATATCTTCGTGTTGTGTTTGATATATCAAATTTTACAAAAAAGTTGTCACAAAACCAATTCTATGTATTTTAAAAAGTGCAAATTGAATCTACTTTAATCAATAAAAATTTCTTCAAAATCTGACAAAAGATAACAACAAAAGCCCTTTTAAATACAAGTCTTGTTTTCAATGAAATATATCGGGAAAAAAGAAAAGTTGACATACTTTTGGCACGTTATTGTGTACTTTGTGTTATACAGTAGTTCTAGAGATTTATAAATATTTGAAAAGAATTTCCTTTCTACAGGGATTGATCCAAAAGTCACACTTTACTTAAACACGTTCACTTTAGTTCCATTGAATAAAATAAAAAAAACCTTTCTCTACATTACATCCAGCAAAAATTATTAAAATCGGCAATGTGTTTTTTAAGATCCATGTTCAATTACCTAAGGAGTTGAAGAGTTTTTCTCTAGAGTCTACAGAATTCAGAATTATTCTCAATCGGATAAGTTTTGAATATTTCACGTCATGATCTCTCTCTCTCTCTCTCTCTCTCTCTCTCTCTCTCTCTCTCTCTCTCTCATGTACCAAAACTTTATACTCGTTTGGAACTACTGGTGTGCTGTACAGGCACATAGCATAATATTCGGCCTCTCCTACCTCTTCTCACAGCAAACAGTTTTTATGGAAATTTAAATTAGCATGGAGTCCCCCCCCCCACACTTTTTTAGAGATGTAAAAAAAAATTAAGTGAAAAAAGGAAAGACTGAACAGATGTTTTATGTGTATGTTGCAATCTTAATTAATATAGTTCATATTTATGTTGAACTCCGAGGTGAAAGGTCAGTGTTGTACGTGATACAATGTACAAATGTAATGGTTAATAGGACTAAATTCAGACTTACTACTAAAATATGCATCATAATTTTTTTGCAATCAGAGGTATCCTCTGTAGATGTCTTCAAGTGCTAGGGGGCTAGTGTAGTGTACGTGAATACATGTATGTGATAAATTTAAGGCTTTAACGTTTTCGTTAGAAACACGTGCATATGGTCCACGTATTACAATCCTTTTTTTTTTAATTAAAGGACAACTTGTTATAAGGTTACATGCACAACCCATTCCGATTCTGCTTCCCTTGAAGGTGTTTTATGCAATGTCTGAACTTATTTAGCCTTCCGGTTCAGGTGAGCTAAAAAAGAAATCGATTTTAGGTGTAAGAGTGTGGGGGGGGGGGGGGGGGGTGGGGTAAAAATTCCAAATAAAGAGAACTAGTCTTCTTGTTGTCCCCTATGACACTGTTTTTCTATAAGGGCTTGACATTGAATAAATAGTCAAAACGTCTGTATACTAGATTTATTTTTATGCCTAAACAAATCACTTCTATATCGTAAAATATGTGTACATATGGTGTCACGGAAATAATATACGGTTCGCGAGGAAATAATATACAATTTTATCACATTAAATGGTAAAAATACTTACCAGAAGCTCTGTAATGCATCGGCTACTGCCTAGGCAAACGATACCAACGCGACGTTGAGCAGTGATGGATAACACATACTTTGGAATGTGTGTATGTGTGTGTGTATGACGCAGCAAGCCAGACAGCGGTTCCCATAATGCCACAGGATTTGATGAGCCAGCCGACTCAATTCTCTAAGTAAGTACATTGCACAAGAATTGAATCTATCGACATTAATAAAATCTGCTTGACGGTTTTGATATGCTGTTTGATTGTTTTGTTGCAATATTTGGGCGTAATTGATTAAATTCTTTTATACCAAACAGGTATACATATAATAATATTTATGGGGAAGTCTATTTATACTTGGTGGTAGCCATGCATGAGATCAATTATAGATGCACAGCAGAGGTATTTTTACAAGACAAGAGTCATGTTCTTTTATATGCTGAAATATAAAAAAAATTATGATGCTTTCGAAAAGAAGGGTAGGAATAGCTAGCTTTGATTATTGGACAAGGCGATTATAATTACCGAATGCCATTTATGTACTGTACAAAACGATGCACAATATACATTATAACAATAACTTCAAGTTGCTAATTCAACTACGTTTATCTATTAGATTAAAAGATAATGAAAAACAATACCGCTTACCTAGATTAGGTAAGCTGTATTTTTTCATGAAAAAAAAATTAATATATGACGTCAGGTGCCTGTGGCAGCTTTATATTTATCTTCATTCCAGAAGCAAGTTCGCCCCGTCCTCCAATGTTTGAATCGGTTCATAGAACAGACGCTAGATTTGAAACAATTTTAGGAAAGACAAAGTGATTGATTTATTTGATCGACGTCCTTGTTTTTTTTTAACGTTTTTGTTTTTTATGTTTTTGTCTTAAAATGGTAACCGTCTTTATCATTTCTTGGTACAACATCGGCAGCAATTTCATCCATTGTTGGAAATAACTTCAACATTTACCCCAAGTCTAACATATTGTTAAAATTAATGTGTGAAAACTTAGTAGGTATGAACTACTTGTAGTATGTAGTCCATTAACTATCATGGACAAACGGTCCGCGATCCAACCTGAAAACCGATAGTTTTAAATTTTCCGAATTTTAAAACTTTAATGTAATACATTATCAACCAATAGTTAAGTTGCACACGAAATGAGATTCTGACGAGAAATGAATAGGACCGAGGAAGGCCGTGCTGATTTCTAAGGAGTGCTTGTGTCCTAGAGGGGCTAAGCTATAAATTGCCTGGCGCATGCTGAGAGGCAGTCTTGGCCTAAATACGTAAAGAGAGGAATACCTAGGTCATTCTACTTGAACATGTTAAAAAGATTATATAATAAGTTTTTCCTTAAATGCTTCCATACATGTACAGTATATTTTCCAACCTTATTCCTTCCCTAGAAATTTATTCTAAAGAAAATTTAGTGTTACCAATAGCCATTTTTTTTATCTAGTTGGAAAGTTTGTTGGAAAATTCTAAATAAAAAAAAATAAAATTTAGGTGTTAACAAGTTTTTCTTTCATTTCTTATTTATTCATTTTTTTTTTATTTTTGTTGGACCTTATGTTCGTAGATTTGATGGGCAATATGGCTGCAAAAGAAGCTGACATAGAAAATTCTTCAGGTGTGTATGTTTTTACATAAAAATTGTTATTGAATTTCAAGCACTTTGTCTTTTATCAAATAAAGTAGATCACATGTTTACACATTTTATGGGTAATATTGCTACGCAAGATACTCGGTGAGTAAATTCGGGTATGCACACTCATAAAAACTATCTTGGAAATTTTTTGTCTTTTTCAAATCATATTAACAGATTTCATGGATGATATGGATTCGCAAAAATCTGGTGGAGGAAAGTCGGGTGAGTAAATTTCTACATTAAATGATTTATAAATTTCTATTAGAGTTTTGTTCAAAGATAGATATATTTTTAAATGTACATTTATTAATCTAAAACAGACGGCCGTCAGTCACAAGAATCTGCCATGCAAAAAGAGAAGCCGTCTGCGTCTGCTGAATCTAATAGAAAAATAGAAGAGAGACGGGTTATTCTTGTTGGCAAACTTGGAGCAGGCAAAAGTCACAGTGGAAATGGAATTTTAGGAACTAAACAATTTAAGAGTAAACAGTGCTGGTCCTCTGTAACTCGGAAATGTGATTACGGTACGGCCGTCAGGAATGGAATTAGATATCGAATTTTTGATACACCCGGAATTAACTCACCTAAGAATATCAGTAATGAAATTGATGTAGAAACTGAAATTCGTCGATGTTTATTCTGTACGTCTCCGGGTTTCCACGCCATTGTTCTTGTTTTGTCGGCTGCTGAAAGAATCACAAATGAAGATCTACAAATGCTGAAAACCCTTGACAAGATGTTAGGTGAAAGTTCGTTTAGGTATATGATCCTTGTGGTAACCAAATTAGAAAATGACGAATCTCTCTTGAACGAGATGATTGCAGCAGCACCGGAAGTTGCGAAACTAAATGTTAAATGCGAGGAAAGACGAGTTATTTTTGGCGACGATAAGAAAGAAATACCACCAGAATGTCTGCAAAAATTTGATAAAGTTATAACAGAACTTATTGAAGAAAATACAAAATACGGTAAAGAGTATTACAGACACAAGTATTACGACCAAGCAACTGGAATACTGAAGCTAGATAAGGACGATTACAAGAAAAAGCATCCAGAAATATCCGATAGTGAGGCTTTTGAAATAGTTAGAAACGAAGCAGCAGTTGGGCGTTCCCCACGGGATAGCGAACTTCGAAAAATTACAGATTGCTATTGCGTTATTTCATGAAGGTGTATGTCTTATTTTTGTAGAATATCATAAATCTTTGTCTGGTGATGTTTATGTTTATTCTCTCAATTTGCTATTTCGCTGATCACTATTGGTCTATTTGTATCGTTTTAATAGCTAATCACTGTTGTCGGAAGCAAATTGAAAATGGGGGGGGGGGGGGGGGGGGGGGGAGTATAACTATACTTCCAAAAAAAATTTTCCCCTCGAAATCATGAAAATTTTAATCCGTGTGTGTGGGGAGTGGGGGTGGGGGGGGGGGGGGTATACCTCTACTTCTAAAACATAAATTTACCTACCCAAAATTCTCCCCCCCCCCCCAAAAAAAAAATCATGAAATTCCTAATCCCGGGGTGGGGGGGGGGGGGGAGTGGGCATATTACTCCAACTTTTTTAATCTTTTTTAATCGTTAAGCCCACCCAACCCCCAACCCCAACCCCCTGGTTCCGACGCCTATGCTAATCTTAATTATAAGTATCTTTGATATAACAAAATAAGGAGAAAAATTCAATATTTATTTGTTTTATATGATATAAAATGGTTTTGGGCAGTTTTTGGTTTATAAACTGCGAAGCTGTTTTTTTTAAAAAGTGTAAAGTGTTTCAAACAATTTTATATCGCATAAAACAAATAAATATTGAATTCATTGCTTATTACCTATTTTTTTCTTAATAGCAGATAAAACGGTCATTTGACCTTAAAAATGACGTCAAATTGTACAGAATTCAAAGGTAACATTGGGGCGGATTGATAAGTTTTTGACATTAGTTTTAACTTTGACGTGGGCAATTTAATCTTTATATGATATAAAACAATTTTTAACCAGTCAGAAATCGCGTTACAACCAGAATTGAATTGTTATGAGTTAACGCTCCTTTGTCAAAAACCAATAATTTCTTCCTTTCCAATAGTCAATATTTTGGTCAAAAAATATTTTTCCGTTTTAAGTGTTAACAATGTTTTTGACATTAGTTTTAACTTTGACGTAGGCAATAAAATCTTTATATTATATAAAACAATTTTTAACCAATCAGAAATCGCGTTACAACCAGAATTGAATTATTATGAGTTTACGCTCCTTTATCAAAAACCAATAAATTCTTCCTTTCCAATAGTCAATATTTTGGTCAAAAAATATTTTTCCGTTTTAGGTGTTAACAATGCTTCAGTAAGGCATTTCTAATCGTCAACTAATTTGAGTGTCAATAGCCGACTTACAAGCGAGATACAGGGCTCACAGTTCTTTGTTACGTAAACACATGAAATGAATATGACAAACGCTTAGAACTTTTTGATATTTAAAACATTTAGCAGATAAAGATTTGCTTGAAAAAGAACTTTTCTTGGTATATTGAACCAGTGTAAACAAAACATGGCACGAACCTTATTTACATACCAACAAATTGTGAGCTCTGTATATTGTCTATAACTCTTTGACTGAAACTGATTATTAGAAACGCATTGATAAAGCATTGTAAATAATAAAAAACAGAAAATAAATTTGATCAAAATCGTGACCATGACCGTTTAAAGGTATCTATGCCGTTTTAAATGAAAACTTTAAAAGAGAGAAATATATTCACTTTCCATTAAGCTATTTACTTTCTGCAAATTATACAATTTAAATCAAACGCATTTAACAGTTTTTAAGTAAGGAATAAGGAATCATTCTTCGAGTATTTTGAGGTGATAATTTTGGTCGGGGCGTGATCAAATCTAATAAAGCCCGAAGGGCTTTTTGATAGATTTGATCACGCCACGACCGAAATTATCACCTCATAATATTCAAAGAATGATTCCTTATAACTTATATTTATAAAATTTTAAACCATTGTACAATTAAATATTTAAATATGAATAAGCAAACCCTGCTGGCGCCTCAATTTGGCTTTATGAGTTATATAGTACAAAGTCGATACATAGTATTGTCACAGGCAAAGACACTGGAAACTGTAAATATAAGAAATTCGAGTTTATTATTTTTTTTGACCGGGCCGGTCAATAAACGCCCAACTTTAAAATATTCTTTAGCATGTGATGTGAAAAGCTAATTTTAGAACGTACACAAGAGGTCGTCGCGGAAACGTGGTCGGTCCATTGACAGTGTAATAACGCGTTCGAAGAGAAAAGAAAGAAAGAAACAGTTTGACAGAAAACGTAGTAAAATGAGAATTTAAATTGAAGACCCCTTTGAGCGGTGGACACGTGATAGAAAGTTCGTGTTTAACTATGGGCGTGTCGGTTTCTTGCGATAGACAGGTGGGTCATGCAGTTGTGTGTTTTCTTTTTTAAGAAGATATTTAATCATAAAGGAAGAGAAGGTTATGTGTATGGTACAATATTCATTGTCTGAATATAATAAAACTTATATAGCTATCAATCGAATACTTAAAATCTATAAATTGTATATGTTTTGAGTCGAGCGGGCCCCAGACGGGATAATTTTGACGCTCTATTATGACAATACATGTTGTCAATGTATGAAAAAAATGGTCTCACCGATTGTCTTCGACACCGATACGCAACCATCCTCATAAAATGCAGATAACAATATCTGATATTTTTCTTTTTACAGGCACAAACCTGTTTGAATTCAAACAAATGTAAACATACCTGTCGTATTAATACCTCGTTCTTCATGCTGCTTTTATCCATTACTATTCCCGCGCACATGCAGAAATCCCCCACGTTAATCGTTTATGAATATGCATAGGTAAATCGCCGTTATTCATTTTCAAATTATGGCTAGTTACTCGTTGATATTTGAAAATTGCAAAGTTTTCTATAAACTTCTTTTTCATATATCTAGTCATGTTGACAACATTTAGGTCTGGTTTTCAACATTGCAAAAAATGCCGTTAAAAACGAAATATATACTTAAATATGATTTCATTATTCTAAGACGGACGCATGCTATTAATGAATTTAGATAAATTCATTTGATCATTTTATAACAAATATATCCTGTCATCCTGCTTTGGGCCTGTGAATCGCACTTCATGAGTTCGAATCTATTTAGGGCTTTTGTTTACTGAATTGAAGTTTTGAAACTATAATTTTGTAAATCCAAAATTGACCTTTTTCCGCCTATTTGACTTCTATACTTCGTATCCTTCATGCTGTCTATCATAATAAAGTTAGTTTTTGTTAATTTGTGAAACCATTTCAAGGTGTAGAGAGCCATCTAAAAGGAAAAGGAACAACAATGATAAATTGTAATTGTACCCAACAGTGATATAAGCATCATTTAATAATCATGATTATTAATAATCTGAACAGACAAGACAGTAACATTTTGCATTAACAATGATTTTAATGAACACCTAGATCATAATTTGGACAATGTATAATCTACTCTCTATATTCTGATTAAATCTTTATTGATCATACTAGTATGACATATATAGTGCACTGGTTTTTTTATCCAATACAATATCTACCATATTGGGATTACATGTATCTTTCAATTGAAATGGATCCTCACAGTTTCAAAAGATCTAGACTTAGTCTTAAATGTTATGAGGATTAAATGCACATACTTGCACATTCTATGATAAAAGTACATACACAAAGTTTTGTACTGCATCAGTTAGGAAAACAACGCGACGTTCAGCAGTGATGTACAAGATATATCACACATGTAACTTAGGAATGTGTGTGTAAGTGTGAGGCAACGAAACAGACGGCGATTACCCATAGTAACATAGGATCGCGTGAGCCAGCCGACTCCTGTCTCTCAGTAAGTGTTTAAGGTATTTAATCTATCTAAATTAATAAAATCTGCTAGAAAGTTTCGTTAAACAATTTGATCATTTTGTTGCAGTGGATGTAATTTTGGTGTAATTGTTAAAATCATTTAACCAAACAGGTATACATATGGCAATATAACTGAGAAAATATTATTGCCCCAAGAAAGCAAGCATGTGAACATTAAGCTATATTTACATCTACCGAGCATTTTTTAGTTTACTTCTTAGATTAAAAAAACGAACTTTTTCATAGCTCTATAAAAACTGACAGGGATTTTATTGGTTACTTAGATACATAGTAATGGTTATTTTGTGGTGTCCTTTTACATGCCGACATAGAAACAAAATTTATAAATACTAGTATGCTCTCAAACAAAAGGATAGGAAGGTAAGCTTTAATGATTTGACAAGACGATTGTATTTACCGAATACCAGGTCCTGACTATACAGCGTAAGGGTTAACCAAATGATGCCTCATATCACTTTGGAATATAGTATGCCTGTAATCACAGCACAAGACTTTCCGCGACCTCATTCCTTGCTGATCTACATATGCACATATATGAAGAAAATGACAGATTTAACTGTAATTCCATTCATCCGGCCGAAAAAAGGATATTGTACATGTAACTACAATAACACCTAGTCTCTCATTCATTGTAACTTCGTTACTAATTTATCCAAACTTTGCTGCGAGTTTCTCTCTCTCTCTCTCTCTCTCTCTCTCTCTCTCTCTCTCTCTCTCTCACACACACACACACACACACACACACACACACACACACACAAGAAATCATATTGACGCAAGCGTCAAATGGGCCGCAAAAAATATAATTGTTGTATGAATCATTGGTTGTTTACAGAAAAACACACCACAAAGAAGAAAATAAGAGTTGGTTGTACTAATTTTTATGGTAAATTTTAATATACTTTCAGCAACTTGTTTTGAAGTTTAACATTTTACTATTATCATAAGGAATCGATCTCGTTACTATAAGCATTTCTAACGAAAATTTTATGATCATTGCCATAGTATGAAGTAATGGAGAACACATTGATTTGTACATTACTCTAATACAAAGTTCAACACATCATTTGAAATTTATCTTGGAGATTATGTATTTCAAACCATTTTGGTATTTTTGTTGTTGCATTGTATTGAATAAAAACTTAATGCATTAGTTTAATATATGATTTCAAGGGACCTCATAATAAAATAAAAATGGATAAGTTCAAATTTTCCAGTCAATTCAAATTTTCATTTCTGTCATATTCTTGCGTAAATAATTGATATAATGTCATTTCATGATATTTTCTACCACATTTTACATGGAAATATAATAAATACACACGCAAAGTCATTTTATTTGACACGGCACATAGAAATTCAAATATATCATTTATATAAAATTTAATGACATTCAGGTCTTTAGTTTTGCAGGTCTTTAGTATGTCCCGCATACCGTTTTGAAAAGAATGACGAACTCCGAAATTTTTAGTCTCGTTCAACCAGACACTCGGCTGTGTCCGTAAATCTCCGACGAACAGAGAGGTTCTCTGCTCGTCGGAGATTTACGGAGACAGCCGAACGTCTGGTTGAACGAGAGTCTCGATAAAAACGCGCCAAATACGACAATCTACTAAGTATGACATACTTTTCATTTACGAGTAAAACAAAAAATATGTGATATTTTCTAAAAGGCATAAAACATATTTCTACATGCAAATTTACTTTTAATTCATAAAAATAAGCATAAAATTAATTCTACTAAAAAAGAACTATCCCGCAGAAACGCAGTAACAATATTTAAATGTGTATCAAATAACGGACCGCCTTCCGGCGGCCCGTAAATAAGGTTTAACGATGTGTGTTTTGTTGTGTTTTGGACTTTTGCCAGCTTTGATGGTGATCTTTATCCTCCTCTCCATAATGTCATGATTTTTATAGAAGAATCAGACACTTTATTTGAATTTCAGTTGTAATTTAAACAATTTTGTAAAAGGTAAGCTGAATTTTTCAGATGATTAGGGGTTGGGGTTTATGGTTTTGTTTTTTGTATTTTGTTACTTTTTTCTTTTTCTTTTTTTTTTTTTGGGGGGGGGGGTTCTTTGACTCTGTTTTAGGACAGGGTAAGTTTTATTTTTATTATCTTTGTAAAACGAATGCATTTTATCGGCAGCAATTTCATTTCAAGACAAAAAGATTTATTGAAATTAATGAACTTTGACGGCAGACCAAGTTATAATCAGAAGAAAAATCAAATGCATGACCAGCCAAAAGTTAGACAGAAATGAGATTCTGTATATGGGGAATAAAGAGGGCAGACTAAGGGGATACAGGTTTGTTTTGGTTTGTCTGTGTGCTAGACAGTCTGATTAATTAAAACCACCCCTTCTCCTTACACTTGTCAGGGGGCCCTGATGAGTGTAGGGAGAAGAATGGGGGGGGGGGGGGGTAATCAGACTTTGTGCTAAACGTACTAAACTTTAGTTGTCTAGCACCTGCTTAGAAGCAGTCTTGACCTGAAGGGAAATAAATAATACCTTTCATTTAAAGGACAGATAAAGCTACTTTAACATGACATTGTATAAAAAGTATCTTTATTATATTATTTCTTATTACTTTCTAAGCAACGAAATTTCTTCCCAAATTAGTTTTTTTTAAATTTTAAAAGAAATTTATTGTAATGTATAACCAAGCGAGATGGAAGACATTTGAAAACATTTGAAATTTACGGGTAAAAGACGGGGTTTTTGTATAATTTACTTTTAACATTAGGGGTTATAGGGTTTTTTCTTTCTTTCTTTTGTTTTCTTTTTGTTTGTTTGTTTGTTTTTCTTTTTCTTTCTTTTTTTTCTTTTGGGGGGGGGGGGTTCTTTGCTATGAGCTCAGCCGCTCTAGAGGTAAAGAAGACTTTAAAAGTGAATTTTAAAAAGTGAAAATTACAATGCAGCATTTTACCTGTTTCATGCAGTTAAGGGAGGCCGATAAATAATAAATATTCTATTGACTTACAAAGTTGCACATAGATATTACATGTATTTTCATTTGACATTCTTACCTTAATCACGTAATTTTGGATCTAAATCATTCTTTTTGCTATACTCCGTCCCAGATTTCTGCTTTTACCACTTCTTGAGTGAGATCTTGATAATCATAAATACGTTTGTGCCCGGTCGAACCTTCAACAACCTAAGAAAAATCCCGAACTGCACGAAACAACCATGACGATTTCAGACTCAAACTCCCATTTAAGACGACTTGGCTGTTTCATTTATCTAAAGTCTGATTTACATAAACAACGATTTATTATTTTTGCTCATTCTTTACGATCAATTCATTAATTTGCTAAAAGAAAATTGTAAATATAAACGATAAACTGCTTTAATGATTCATCGGGATTACGAAGGATGCGATGATTGCTGAAAAAAATAACATAATGATTTAATGAAACTCGGATTACCATTTTGATTTGTACTTTTTAAATTGATCGATACATTTTTTTATTAATATATCTTTTTTATCTAAAAGAAAAAAGAAGTTTTCCAGCAAAGTTTCTGGCACTAGGCTTTTAGCAGCGAAAGTGCATTAAATAGCAAGCTGTATGGCTGTTCCATCAGCTATACCAATAGTAGCATTCAGATCCCTGGCAAAGAGCGTATATATAATGGCTTTCAAGCAGTGATACAAAATGTTTCATACAGATAAACATCAAAATAGATATAAATATAAGCATCGAATTCTAATTTTTGGATACCGTCGGTTCTATAACACACCAGGCCGCGCAGACAAATTAAATACCGTGCTAACGTGCAGTATTCAATTTGTCGACACTGACCGACGGTATCCACAAATAAGCATTCAGTGCTTAATTAGAAGAACAGAGTGGAGATATCCACACAGAGATATCTAATTTACAAAGATCTAATAAGGTTGGTTTTTTTAATGTTTTGTGTCATTTTTACAGAAGCAAATAATTCTTTTACAATATAATGATGACTTGATGTTCACAGATTTGATGGGCAATAAGGCTACACAAGAAGCTGACAAAGAAAATTCTTCTGGTGTGTATATGTCTATATAAAATTATTTTAGAAGTACTTTGTCATTCACTATATAAAGTAAATCTTATGTTCCCACATTTCATGGGTATTATGACTAGACAAGATACTTGTTGAGGAAATATTTTTTTAAATCGTAGTCTTTTGCAAATCATGTTTACAGATTCGCAAAAAGCTGGTGCAGGAAAGTCAGGTTTGTACATTTATACACAACATTAGTTGTTCATATGAATCTAAATGGAATCTATTAAAATATATTTTTCTGTTTAAAATATGGAAGATATTACATATGTACATTCATGTACAATTATATATATATATATATATATATATATATATATATATATATATATATATATATATATATATATATATATATATATATATATATATATATATATATATATATAAAACAGACATTTTTCAAGCACAAGTAGCTGTCCTACAGAGAGAGGTACCGCATGTGTCTGCTGAACCTAATCGAAAGGTAGATGAAAGACGGATTATTCTTATTGGAAAACTTGGAGCAGGCAAAAGCCACAGTGGAAATGGAATTTTAGGAACTGAACAATTTCAGAGTGAACAGTGTTGGTCGTCTGTGACACGGAGATGTGATTACGGTACGGCCGTCAGGAATGGAATTAGATATCGAGTTTTTGATACACCTGGCGTTAACTCCCCTGAGGACACCCAAGATGAAATTGACGTAGAAAGGGAAATTCGTCGATGTTTATTTTGTACGTCTCCGGGTTTCCACGCCATTGTCCTGGTTTTGTCGGCGACTGAGAGGATCGCAAAAGAAGACCTAAAAATGCTTAAAAATCTTGACACAATGTTGGGTGAAAGTTCGTTTAAGTATATGATCCTTGTGATCACCAAGTTACAAAATGACGAATCTCGCTTGAACGAGATGATTGCAAAGGCTCCGATAGTTGCAAAACTATATGTTAAATGCGAGGCAAGACGAGTTATATTTGGTAAAGATGAGAACAAAATACCACCTGAATGTCTGCAAAAGTTTGATGAAGTGTTAACTAAACTGATTAAACAGAATACAACATACGGTAAAGAGTATTATAGACACAAGTATTACGATCAAGCAACTGAAATACTGAAGCTAGATAAGGACGATTACAAGAAAAAGCATCCGGAAATATCCGATAGTGAGGCTTTTGAAATAGTAAGAAACGAAGCAGCAATTGGGCGTTCCCCACGGGAAAGCAAACTTCTAAAAATTAAAGATCGAAATTGTCAATGTATTATTTCCTGAATACCCTTTTCATTCTCTGTTTTGCATAAATTCAAAAATATGTTTATATATTTCTTCATTTTTTCAATGGTCAATTCCGCTAATCACTACTCACAAAGTCGAGTCGAATTTCGGAGGCTTTATTCAAGCGATAGTCGAGTACTCGTTGATTTATTTGAAACTGTGTGTCTTTTTCAAATCAAATGATGCTACTGTCACATATATACACCGTATCTTGAACTCTAAAACCTTAAGAAAATTTTATTTAACGTATTCCGTTTCTAACGGAAAACCTTTTAGTGTTTATAATGTTTTTTCTTTCTTATTATTTCCTCCTTTATTGTCGGCAGAATTTCTCAGAGATGGCTACCTATGCAGATATTTTCCTGAAAATTTGGGGAATGATAGAGAATGATTATATCTCGAGGCTTTTTATTTTTTATTTTTTTTTCAAAATTGATTTCATCTCATCCGTTTCCTGTCCATCACGAAAAGTGTGTGGCATCGAGATCTCAAAAACAATAAAGACTTGAACATCCATACTTTTTTTATGTTCGTCGTAACTTTCGGTCTTCATCGGAAGTACTTCCAAAAATTTTTTTTACGTATTAAATTTATTTTGCATAGAATGAATTAATTAGTTTTAATTCTCACAAATGTCATCTATGCAATGTTAAATAAACAAAAACATTCTACTTCCAGTTAGATATCAATGTCTCAGGTAGTTTTTTAAAAACAAATCTTGTATACCCGCGAGATCTCAAAAAACTGTAAGTGATCAAGACATGAAACTAAATGGATGATAGGTATTTCAAAGTAAATATGTTGAACGAGTTTCATTTTGTCGGCCGTCACCTCCGGTCCTCACCGGAAGGGGTAAAAAATGAACATTTTTATAAGTTTAACTGTTTTCCTTTGACAATTTTTGTTAGTTTGATGAAAAAAAATAAGGCATAATATAAAAAAAAACCCAGAAATTATTACTTTTATTTTTAATGAACATTTTCTGTGTGTCCGTTCCCTGTCCCGAGACAAATACACTGTCTCCACAAAACTCAAACACGGCAATGACGTGAACAACCAAACTTTGTGGGATGAAATACCCATATATGTACACAAGTTTACATTATTTTGTTTTATCCGACGTAACTTTCGGTCGCCACAGGAAGTACACCATAATTTGATTTTTTTTTTTTATGTTATTGAGCATGGAAGTAACATTCTAGTAATGGAAATACAATAGGTCATCCACACATTGTTTTAAAATAAACGAAAAAATTCTACTTCCGGTGAAACATCTCAAAACCGCTACACATTGTCCGAGTGATGGATTTGCCAGAAAAGTTTGTTGCCTTTTTTTTCTGGAACAATATATAAAAACAATGATTTAGTAAAATGCAATAAGAAAATTAATCAAAATACTGGAATCGGACTGGGAGGAAATTTTCTTTATTTTCGAATCATAGCGAGATACGACTGCAGTCATTACACTAATTTTTATGAGTGCATCAGGCGAATAAAGATCAAGTTTAATGGCCCTTTAGAGCTAACATTTTTCGCTCTCAGAGTCGGACTGTTATAATCGGTGCCCATCCTACCCATGTTGGCCCACCATTGTGGAAAAATAACATGAAATGTGGCCATGCATATCTAGGACACAACTAGTTGGCCCTCTGCAATCCAATTCAAAGGACAGTTAATGATGGTAGCTCCATATGCTATTTGTATTGTTCAAAGTTTATGCAAATAAGAACCCAACTTAACTAACACCCATATTTATGATTATTGAGATATGAGGAAAAAATGATGAATAACGTTAAGTTGAGGTGAGCTATTTGGCAGTGTACATTACCGGAGATGACAAGGTCTTCCCTAACAGGTTCTTTTCTCCTCTCCAATGTGGGTTTGATTTGGTAGCAATAGTAAAGTTTCAAAGTGTGTTCCAAGCCCGCAGTCAAAACCTGTTATTATACTTTCTTCTTAGATACTGAAATCTGATTGGTTAAGTCCGTTCTATTACCCTCAGCGTTAGCAACGCACTTGGCAACGGGTAACACTATATAAATAGTGCCTGATTGGGAGGGTTCGCCGCTTCGCGTCGGTTGACAATGGTTTTCGAGGGGTGTCGATTTCAACTGTTATCCTCCCAAACAGGCACTATTCATTTTATTATACTGAATGTTAATTTAAAAAAAAAATTGACTCCTTTTCTTTAGGAATGACTTGAATTCTACGGCGAACCGTACGCGCATCATTTACGCGCATGTAACAATTCGTTATGTTACCCGTTGCCAAGTGTGTTGCTAACGCTGAGGGTAATAGAACGGATTATCAACTGAGTCTAAACCAATCAGATATCAGTATTTAACATGAAAGTATAATAATATTCACACATTTTGTTCCGTATAGGCGTCCGAATATTTTCGATCGTTTGTTGATTGATTGTCTGTTGATTTTGATTTCAGCTGGTCTGATTCATATTTTTAGCATGTTTTTAAAAATTGGTAGTTTATTTTGCTTTAACTTTTTTTTTTACCCTTTCCATAGCCCATACATGTCCCTTACAAACGAGAAGATTAACACAATGTTAAATCCAAATGTGTTTATTTATGGCATTTAAGATTTGAGACCACATTGGAATTTTTTTTTTACATTATCATCATGGCAAATACATGTATCTTTTGACCCAAATAATTTTTATTTCGTAAAAGGAATCTACCATTCAGTTTGCTTATGAAGAAAAAAGAGTAAGGAGGAATCTTTCAAACAATAACCTTTTATAAAAGTATGTCTCCTACAACAATTTACGATTAAACGTTTTTATCATGCCTAAACACCCAGGCATAGAACCTCTGCTTAAAATTGTCTATCCTATATATATATATTGAAACCATCTTATGATCTAGCTGTGGCGTTTGTAGAACGTCATTGCGAAACATCAACGCGCTAACATCTGTTACCTTGATTTTGGACGACCAGTCTTTGAAATCACTGTCTTTTTTGTTTATCACATGCTCGCAGATGTTACATTCGGACAAAGCTGTTCCGTTTTTTGTTCTGGTTTCCATTCACGACCGTTACTTGCTACGCCTTTCCAATTTGCCTCAGAAAGTTTGATCTAAGACAAGGACGACCATCTCCGCTCAACTCAGAATCTTACTATATCGTCTTTAAAATGAATTTATTTTTGTGTTCATTTTCTTAAAGAATCAACTTCTCAATATCAATATAATTGGAGTCATGTTTTCTTTCCTTTTATTTTGTTGTTCTTCGGAATCTGCTTCAGTAGGAAGCTAATTCGGGGTTTTTTTTTGATGTTAGATTGAGTTGCTTGATGGCATGTCATTGTATTGGAATTAATTTCGATTCTATGATATGCTTCACTGCGCATTTACCTATTTATTACATGTTTATGTGGTAAATAAATTTGAAAAGTATCTTTAACTTAATAGTAGAATATAGGATGTCTGTAATTTTAAAAAAAAAGACGGACCGATTTAATTTCATGTATAATTGTAAAATATGAAAAAGATTCATTTTACAAGTTTTACAATAACATAATGTCAAATAAATCTAAATGCTAAAGGACCTGGTTCACTTCCCTTAAAAATTGGCCCTCTTTCAAATTAGCTAATTTTTTTACAATATCGACTCAAGAACGTGTAGAATAAGAATTTATCAAAATAAATTTAGTCAGGCATTTAGTCACCCCACACAAGGTTGTTGAATATAGCATGGTTACGCTATCGGTACGTCGCATATTTGCAACGTCATGACGTCATATATCTTTAAGACCTGGGCAATTTTTAATCCATACTTAATTTGAAATAGATTCATTAATATTTTGTTTCCAAATTAACAGTTCACAGTTTAATTTTTTTATTTCAACAATTTAAATCTTAAAGACTTATCAGCCAAAAAGTCGGGATAAGTATCCAGAACTAACAAAAGAATCAAAATAACACAGACCTCCATCAAATCTTTTTTATGATTATACATAGTATGACCTGAACAGAAGTTATCTTTCTTTGTTTATCAACACTAAGAATAGATAAGGGAGTTGTCGATCGTAGAACACCCAGTTCTTTTTGGTTTTTAGTGTTGCTGATAAGTTACAACTGTTTGTTTTTTTTTTACACCGAAACAGTAAAGTGTGTGGTACAGTTTATTTTAGAATAAACAGTTATAAGGAAACCGAGATTAAAATTCAAATGAAGTAAGACGGATTAACCAATTCAACGAGAAACGTAATTTAAAATTTCTCACAGCCTCTAAAGCCCACACATTCCTTGTAATCATCAATGATACTTTATACAGAATACATGTACCTAAGAAATAATGAAACAAAAGAAATATTACTGTTCACAAAAGAAAAACTCTAGATAGCGATATCTATGAAATTTGAAAAATTAAAGTTATGTATATACTAGATTATTTTGAACATAGATAAATAGAATTTTATGGAAGAATATGTATAATTTTGAAATGTTTATCAAGTAATGTAAATTCTATACATTCTAAAAAAAAAAATACACTATATAAACAATTAAATGCTTGATGATGTCCAATGAGCCCTTGTCATTTTGTGCCAATAAAACATTTGATATGTAATTGTGTCACATTTGTGTGAAAAAAAAAATAAAACCATGGTACTCAACAAGTCTGAATTTTTCTTGATGCAACATCGTTATACCCACGCAGCCAGTCTTGCATTTGCTTGTAACTGCCGGTATGTAGCTCCCGGTCTGAATCAATCTGACGGACTCCCAGGTCATCCATCCAAATTTTTTTTCAGACCGGGAGCCACAGACCGGCAGCTTATTCGCTTATTGACTAGTAATTCATACTGCAATTTGACTGGCTCCTTCAAACTTTCGTGAAGGGAATTTCATCAATCACGATAATACATTTGCGTATATGCATCTTTCGTCAACTTCCTGTTCTCATGACGTTGACTTCGTTTTAATTTTACATGTACCTCCAAACATTTTAAGTTTTTTTCCTTTCTTACTGTAGGATTAAAAATGATGAATACTATTTTTCATGAATATTCATGAAAACGAGAAAGGTGCAATGAGTTTGATCACCATCAGTAAGCGGTAAAAGAAGAGAACTTTTTCTTTGTTGATTTTAGCATTAATGACGGTAAACCAAACAGCATGGTGTCCTTTTTATGCCCTTGAACTTTGAAGTACATGTCGAATGACTTGGAATCAAACTTTTTCTCAACATGATTCTAATGATGTTCCCTAAAATGAAAAAGATGGCAACTTGTTTAGTCTAAATGTATAAAAGAGCATGCAGTCGTTTCAATAAAAGAGATGCATATTTTGTTCATAATGAAGATAACCAAGGTCACTCTGATAATTAAACAAGACCATTCACTATTGAGTATCTAGACCATTTTCATTAACACGGCTTGAACTTGAGTTTTCCAGTACTTAAACCAATATGCAAAATTCAAGAACTCAAATTGAAATTCAATTAAAAGAGAATTTCCCCCCTTCTTTATTAACTATACAATTTTTATTTTTTTATTTTAATTAAAACTCGATGAAGAGACATGAGTTATTTAATAACGAGATAAATTCCTTTAAAACTTTTGGAAAAGTAAACACAGGGAATTGAAGTGTTGCATGGATATTAAGCCGTGGCTATTCTCCTCGAATGTCTGTCAATTGTGGAGTATTTGCAGGGCTTTGTCATCTTCTAGAGCTTGTCTTGTACTCCAAAGTTTAATTAGGGCTTGTATTCTTCCCTTGTAAACAAGACCAGTATGGACCAGGGTTCTTTACTCAAATTCAATCGATGTTTGCCAGGTCCTATTCAGCACAAAGCAATGAGCTGCTTTCGCGAAGAAAACGTCTTCTTTCAGAAGGAAGAGTAAATACTCCAATATTTCAGGCTGAGAGATCTCATAAAAATCAATGGCGTGAATTTGTGTCTTGGTATGTTTCAATAGTTTGAAGAGGAACTGAGAAAAAAGGGATATCAATTAAATTCTAATAACGCCCGTTTCAATGCGGGTCGGCCGGTGTAGTAACACCCATTCTTCAGAGAAATGGAAAATTAATATAACGTTCGGGGATTATGAAGCAGAATGCAAAGGCCTTTCATGTAGACCTATAATATTGATTAAAGTTGAACAATATCTCAATATATTTCGGGGTTATGCTAATGACGCTCGCGTGCATATTTTGAGGTGAAAAAAAAATTAATGATATCGCCCTGCATGAGAAATTGACTCTACGCATTCAGTACTGTATCAGCCCCAACGCTCCAAACGCATGCACTGTAAGTGCTTCTTTAATCCTTAGAAACTTTACCAAAAGAGAAGTCTAATTAACAAATCTATGTACAAAACAGGTGTGAAATTGTTGTTTTTTGGATTTTGTAAGCGGGTGTTCACACAAAATCAGAAAGGTACAAGTCTATTGTCATACGTTCTTTTGTAATATTTGTTCCATTATA
The DNA here is from genome assembly GCF_963853765.1 of Magallana gigas. NCBI lineage: Eukaryota > Metazoa > Mollusca > Bivalvia > Ostreida > Ostreidae > Magallana > Magallana gigas. The sequence goes on along the minus strand of NC_088858.1, from coordinate 19,816,618 downwards.
TAACATCACATCCTCCTCATCCACCCCTTATATAATACGAATCTAACAATGAATGGTATTATTCAACCCTACGACTTAACTGCATATTAATCACCCAGAAAAAATATTGACACAAAATTCCATGTTCATTTGATCCTTAACATCTGAAGCCAATATTAAAACCTTAATAATTTCCGAAACAATCCTTAGACCTGGTTTCCGGAATTTTTACACTTACCAAAGAAAACCCATGGAAGCGAAAACTATTTACCAATAGACAATGTAACAGCTGGGGAGGGGAAGAAAATAAATTCATGAAATATTGACTCAAACTGACTGACTTTTAAAATAAGAGGCAACTGTTACCAAAAGAAATCACAATAGAGCCTTATTTTCGGTGTCGGCCATATAATTTTCATAGATTTAAAATATAAGGGAAGGGATCAATCGGGTAAGTCACAACAGGTGCGTTGTTTCCGGAATACCTAAATATACCTGTATTGACCAACAAAACAAGAGTCAGGTAAAGGCTCATTGTGCGGGTTGTTGTTTGATGGGTTTTTTTAACGTAATAATGTGAAATAAACACTAATTGTAATGCACCTATAAATTATTGATGCGTGCAAAAGGTCATTTATCTAAAACGATATAAAAAGATATGCTACGCAGGTGAGAGAGAGAGAGAGAGAGAGAGAGAGAGAGAGAGAGAGAGAGAGACAGACAGACAGACAGACAGACAGACAGAGAGAGAGAGAGAGAGAGAGAGAGAGACAGACAGACAGACAGACAGACAGAGAGAGAGAGAGAGAGAGAGAGGGGTACACCATTGCACAATATAACATACATGTACTAATAGATTGCGTCACCGAATAGCGGTGAAATACCCAGACACTTTGTACACATATTGCACATATATATCGCTGCTGCAATGGAGCAGGAGATTACAAGGGTCGGGTTGAACAAATATTGCCACCCATAGGTGACAACTAGCGCCTGATATGATACGCGATAGCAACCTTCATCAATCGGGTATATCTGTTTGACCTCGAGGTGATACATTGAAATGTTTGCTCGTATTTGCACTTTCATCTCATTTTTGGGTGTTGCTGTACTCTGAGAGTAAACACTGAAATTCGCTCCAAAAAATAATCTGTGTCAAAGATTACACCTTTGCAATGGATACCCGACAACAATCTTCTTGTTTGATCGATGGGGATCATTTTTCATATTGCATACACATCGGCTCCGTATCTTGTCAAATTCTGGTCGCGTTCGAGATCGCCAAGTCGGGGGGAAGACGGAACATTCCAACGCGAAAATTTATGAATCCTGGGCGACGTTCATATTTTGGTGCAGGAAGATTTTTAAAAAAAATCAATCCCTGACACACTCACCGTCGCTCTTTCTTACCGGCTTACTTTACAACCCTATTCGGCGTCCCTTTGTCTGCCGGGGCTTCAAAAAGGTCAGATTAAGTAACCCGGATGGCAAATTTTCTCCAATCAGATAATCCGTAACAATAGGCCGTAGTGTATCAGTTGCTCTTGTGATATTGAGATGCTGAAACGGAGAAACTTTTCCCCAAAATTTTATCATTATAAACCATTTATCAAATCCAGGTATTTTTAACAATCAATAGTTAACTGTTAATATGCAGATCTCTAACAAAATTGGTTAAATTACTGCAGTTATTAATTCATTGAAATAGTGTTCATACTGTTAAGTTTCTTGCACAAAATAGACGTTTCTTTGTAAAAAAAAAAAAAAAAAAAAAAAAAAAAAAACCCATAAACTGGCTAATGACACGAATAGCGAGTGTATACCTTAAGTTCTCCGACTGCGAAGAAGTGTGCGATATCCCTATCGATTTCGCGACCCCGGAGCAGATTTGGAAGTAGTTTGTTTAAACAGTGCACTTGTTGCTTGAACAAAGCGGCACCAAATGCATGTAATCACGCACCTCCTTATCGTAAACCGTCCCGTCCCCGGTAACTAGTAACAGTCAGACTTATAAGGGACACCTAGAAAGCACACTGCCGGGAAGTTTTACTGCCTTGCGATACCCTCAATGAAATATAAAATTAAAGATGACTAGAATAAAACCATAGATGACTTGATCACTCAAGAACTGCTGTAAATTATTTCTTTGCAAGGGCACCATGAAATGGAGCCTTGTTCTAGAAAGAGGATTTTGTCGATAATGTCAATGCACTGATTTAGAGTTAAGGGAATGTGATTTGCATTACTCTTTTTTTTACAGCACATAGGTTAGAAAAGTTAATGTGTGTCTAGATCAAAATAGTTTCAGTTTTGCAGGAATTTTGGGAGAGGGGTGAATTTCTCACAGTACTAATTGATTGCTGACATTTTGTGACAATGCGGAAGAGTCCATACGTCTAGTCTCTCTCGGTTTTAGGATTAGATTTGTTTTCAGTTTGATTAACGAAATCCAATTTCAATTTAACAACAATTTTTACGTGCCCTAGACGCGACAGACATTAGCTGAAAAGTATTGGTTTTGCCATTTGAAGCTTTTTGCATAAAAATTTGCTTGTATTTGTTCACTGACGAAAGTCATAAATTGATACTATACAAAATGTATTGCTTTGGACTGAAGCAGGCAAAAAGTGATAATAAAATATATATTTATTAATTTAACAAAATTTATAAAGTGACCATATTTTACACTCACTAGTCACATGTGTTCTATTTTGCAAATTATGAAATCTCGCGCAATATTTAGTTTTTAGTTTTAGTGATGTCATATTCGAGGATTTACTCCATTTTCTGTGCTATTTAGACTTTTTCTTCGAAATTTCGTCTTCCTTACCTTGATAACCTTTTGATCTGATCATTAAGTACCCTAATTCAACCTATCTGCACTCTCCAGTTTGACTCAAGCTTTATATAACAAGATTGCTACCCAAAAAGATTTTCGGAGATAAGGTTTGAATCATCGGAAGTAGAATATGATGACAAAAATATCATGTGAATTTTTTTTAACCAAAAATAGCAAAGATGCGGGGATGAATTCTTTTTGATCCCCCTTCAGCGTGTTGATTTAATCAGCATTTTTGGTGAAGGTTATTTGACTTAAATCACCCCAGAAAAAAACTAATAGGATATCTCCCAACCTAATTAACCAATGATGAGAGAGCTCCACATAATGAACGAGTCCCAGATAAGATCTATATAGTACCAGAACAATCAATTGATTAAATTGTTTTTTAATTAAGAATCCGGTGTTCCAACACAATACGTGTCCACATTACCCCTAGCCCTGCGTGTAAAGCGTCATTTTCCGGTTGACTAATCGACCGTGTGAGCGATTCATGGCATGGAAGTAATTTCGTCCTTTTATTTCAAGTTGCCTTCTTCTACATTAGCTCAGTTTACTATCCTTCCCTTCTGAAAAAAAAATCTCTGAATGGGGTCTTTAATTTTGTGGCTGTCCGTGTTGAAACACTATAGGGAGGGAGAGAGAAATGAAATTACCAAGTTTCCACAAGTGGTTACTGGAGCTGGAATAATACTCCGTCGATTACGGAACAAAATTGTTTTTATAAGAAACCCAAGAAAAATGGCTTTTTCTTCAATCGATTTCTGACAAACAGAACTTCACATGCTCTCTTTTTATGACAAATCTGATACCCTTTTTAGATTGAATTGCCCAAATCATGGCATTTCGGACTTCGTGTTCTTGCATTTCAGATCACGTGACAGTTATCGTCTGCTTTATATTGACATGCAATGTTTTTTGTTTTGAAAATGTTTGAATATAAGGGGATTGGTTATCAAACTAAACAGATATCGTTTGACGTCCCAAAAGCAAATTAATATTTGGGGAAATTTGAACATGTATCAAAATTGAACCAAATTGAATTTAAAACTCTTTGATACATATATACATAGTCCATGCTCTGGTTGAGTTAAATGGTTGTTATTGTCAATTTATATTTATCATACATACTAAGAGTACATTTGGGAATAATTAACAACGAAGGAAAAATATAAATAACTGCATATATTCTTTATAAACTGTGAATTATTTCTTTAGTATTGAATTAAAATTGATTTTGAAAACTATGTTCAACAAAGCTATTAAAAATGTCGTTTTGTTGTGTATTTTTGGTATTGCCATGTTGGTCAGATCTCGACTTCCGGTCCTTTAGCAAGGTTTGATAACTCTTCAGTTTAAGGAATATTTGTTGATATCTGAAAATCTTTATTGTTTTCTAAACTTTGTGATCTATAACGCTTGGTTTATTAACGAGGCTAGGTGGTCCAAAAATTAACCATCAGATCTGACCTAAACTTTGACATATGATAATATAGGCCATAAACTAACATTTACCAAAGAAAAAATCAAAATATTTTAGCTTTCAATTTTAAGCATTTCCATATATCTTTACAGTTTACACAGAACTCTTTTTCACACTGAGGTAAATATGGCCTAAAATGGTCATGAACATATAACTTAAGAGTAAAGTTGACTTTCATTGTTGTAGAAAGATGGACACTTCACTGTTAGGTAAGATTTTGTGAGCTATACTCTTCGTCAGTATTTTATTTTTACTCTATTCTAGTTTACATCTATTTTATCTGATAGCCTAACTTGGTTATGATTCTCTGTTTGCAAAACACAATGATACCATGGTATAATTTCTTTACTCAGTTAATGAAAATGCAATACTATAGAAAGCTTAAGATAATAAGACTTAGAAAATCAGAGAGTTGAAGGATGAGCAACCTTTTTTGAGTACCAATCATTTGATTCTGTTCGGCTATGCATTGCTCAAACATTATGCAGGATATATTCAAGTAGCAAGTACCAGTATATGGCTTCAGTTCTGAACTATTTTCGAGGACCATTTAATTGTTTGAGATGTTCATCTGCCGCATCTAATCTGTAATGTGACATGGAGCATTTATTTAATAAGCTACGCCATTCTTCATCAAAACACCCATGGGAAACCTCCTTAATGGTGTTACTATCGTAATCTGTAGTGCGCAGTTTGTTCAATAAACTTATAACTTCGGATTATGTCTGTCAGTTACATTAATTTCGTCGTTGTTTATGGCTTTATTGTGTCTTGCTATGTGCCATATCATTTACCAAAATACATGTAGTCATTTGAATACACATTAAATGTGTTACATTACATTTGTGTGATAACAAAATGTTGAGTTCTATAGACTAGATTGAATTCTTTCAGCTGGGTATATAGTCGTTTTTTCGCGAAATCTCAGCCCTCTTTTGGCAAAAAGTCCACAATGGTTGATTCTTACTAACTTCACTTTTGACTGACGGGCATACATTCTAATAAAATGTACAACAGAACAGAAAGTCCAGCCAAATCTGGTAAATCAAAGTATAATTTCAAGATCTTGTGCGCCTATCCTTTTTTCCGCTCAACGAGCGAATTTAGACAAATACAATAAAACACTTACCTGTGCTTTTATTGGCCATAAATCAATAAATTTGTGTTTATTTTGCATGAAGGACAAAGGCGCGAACGTTATAACTCTTTTCTCCTCTGAAGTGAAATCAACAAGCCGAGTGAGGGAGAGAGGCCCTGGCACGATTTCTTCCTAATGTTTCCAGCAACGATACTTGACCCATCAGGGCTGTTGTAAATTCAAGGTGTTAGTTGGTAACTATTCTGGCAAACTCGTTCATGTCCCATAAAGCAGTATATCTTTATGTATATTTGAAAAAAAAAAACTTTTTATATATTTTTAGAGTTGTGAAATTGGTCGGTCTAATAAAGATACGTTTATTTTTTGTCGTTGATTCTCACATATAAAATATATTTTGTGTGTGTAAAATCATAAACCCCCTTTTTTTTTAAAAAATGTTAAAACTTCAACTGAATCATGATTATTCCTTGGCATGATAACGTCGATCATCGATGAAATAAAATATTTAACAAGGATTAAACTCTTTGAGAAAAAACCTAATAAGACTGTATAAACAAAATACACAGTGTATATGATTATATTATGGACAATTAGGGCTTTTATATGAATTAATGCATCAGCCGCCCAGGGTCCACTAATTGTAGGCATCTATTTCTTGATTAATTTAAATTTCAAATGGGCGTAACGCATTCTAACAGATGTTATTTGTATGTTATGCATTCGTCATTTGCAGATTTCAAATCTTCCAATTTTCTAAAGGTACATGAAATGATATGGACAAAGACGATATCGTACAGAAGTTCTGTGTACGAGATAGTTCTTTTAATATAAAACCCAAAATTTATTTAACTTACATATTTGAAGTTTTTTAAATAGTTTGATGTATTTCTTGTTTTAAAAATAACAATTTTCTCTCTTTTTGAAAACAACTGAAAACAATTTCAAATCTTAATTAAAAAAAACACAAATCTGAAAATTCCTCTTCCACAGGACGTGGACATTTTCTTATCCGTCGATCGATGTACCTATGCTTGCTGTTATCTCTCAAGCCCCGCGAAAATTTTCTCAAGTTCCCAAATTTGATGTCCGATTATTGTTTTATATCCCCAAGTTTTGTCTTATCGTGGCATTAAATATTATTGACAAAGTCCCGTCTTTGTTCTCTTTACGCATACAAGCCAATAATCCAGCGATCTTATGCTATACCTCCTCGACGGGCTAACATTTCGGATCATACTGTTTCATTCTATATTTTATTTTATTTTTAACTTGATGCCTGGTCCTTGCGGCGCGTTGCCTCGCGATCGATCCAAGTTTTGGTGCCGTCTTTTGTAAAATGTTTTGATGTTTTCGCGCCTTCTTCTCAAAACTTTTGACACCATTTCGTAAGCTAAACCAAAAGGATGAGATTAGCAAAGGTTCCAGTTTGGCTAAGAACAAATCCTTCAGCGTTTCATTTTTTGTGAGTCACAGTTCAAAAAATGAATTGACGAACCCATTAGATCTAATGTTCGAGTTTGATTTGATAGAAAAAGTTGAATAACTATTTACTGATCTTTTACATGATTTAATTTTTTTCTCTCTCGATATGACACACTCGCTATGCATATAAGGTTACGTTTACTTTTATCACCAAATACTGAGCAAAATTAGCTAAAAGTTCTTGTAGGAATGGGTCTATTTTAATCTGTTTTATTTTAAGCATCATAAATCCAAAATCCGATTCCTTTTATCTCGGATGATCAGTGGCATGCTTTCAGAAGGACGAACGTTCCATTTAGAGCAAAAGATGTTCGAAACAAAGAAGATTTATTACCCTAAGAATCCGTTTACCATATCATTGAAACTTAAAAGTACTTTAACACTTTAGTAAAAAGAAATTTCCCGTGTCATTACCTTAATGAAATGTTGAGCAAAAGATCATTCAAGCAATAATTTCTAGGAAAGCCGTATTTGATAATCAGCTGGCAATAAAATGCGTATGTTTTCGGTTGAGTCCTTGCAATTTCATACTTTCAAAATCAAAATTCCTATAACGTAAGGCTTTATTATACTCGTAGGACCAATTGCTTGTCGCACCCTCGCACGAATATGCAATTTAGGTTGGCGTGCCCCAAACCGCAATGCACGTGTTCTGAACAGCGAGGTATTTATATAAACCATTAGTTGCAGTAACAGCAGTGAACTAATTTACAGTTAATTTGATTAATTATTTTCAGAATATCAATTATCATATTATTAGTGCATTAATATTAATACTGTGTTTATTTTTTTTCAAGTCTTTGATTGGTACTTGATGACCATTTGCAAAACTCAGTGATTAAATTAAGACCGTTCGTTTGGTCAGTAATGCAAACTTGGCCCTACGCAGAAAGGAGCAACAAGGGCATAAATAAAGGTGTGCAAGGTATGACGGTCAAAAAGAGAGGCAGCATTGGAGGAACTTACCTACAGCAGAGAACCTAATGATTACAAATGCAATTGCTCCATATAAAAAAAAACCTGAATCCCAGCTAATTGGATAGAAACTGTAACTTGACATCAGATGCATTTCAAATTCGTCTATTATGGTAAATTGCAGTCGTTCATGCTTTTCAATGAATAGCATTTCCGCCTTTGAAACCTTATGTTGACTTGCAAATCGACCATAAGTAGTACTGAAATACCATCAGGTTGCCATATTTTTAGAAATGTGTGAATCTACAAGGACATCTAGAGATGCTTCGATCGGAAAACGAAGAGCTAATCAATAAATAAAATTGCTCTTTAGATAGTCACACTCTATCATTCATGAACAGCTATTGCTCTGAGTATTTCATTATTTTTTTCGTTTTTTGCATGTTTTCTGATGAGATCGGCTCGTTTTCTTTGACGAATTGCGTCACGGTGATGGTATGGGTTTTCCAATCGCAAAAATGTGGTCCACCTTTACTGCGTTCTATGTTTAGGACAGGGGGAAGTTTACCCCGACTTGTACTCAGATATGTCTGACCTGGTGTGAAATGCAGATATACCTTGATTTATTTATCACCTGAAACCCGATTAACGTATAAAACACGACTTTAAATTAACTTTTGCCAAGTTGTGTTTGCTTATGAGGGCATAGTATCTACCAATATATTGTATATCGCAGAAACGACGCAATGCAGTTGTTTTTTGGTAACAACCCTGTACGTCGGGTAGCGGATCTTTCTCTATACGGGTCGTGCTTTATCACAACCTAGGGTTGATCTGGGCCGCTTGCGCAAACAGCGGGATAGCTTGAAACGATGTAAATGAGGGTCGCTTAGGCCACATGATAAAAACTTTCAGACAACGGTTGGACCTTTTTGGTCCAGGATAGACCATTTATCATGTGCACTTCAAATACAATACGATTTGCGGCTTATTTACCCTTGTTGAAAGCTGTCACATTGTTCAAGGGTGTCGAACTACAAGACTTCTGAGCAAACATATAAGAGTTCAACATGCAGTTCAGATTTTATCAGCACAGTTTGATATCCAATTAAGATTATCCGTCGTAGAAATTTAATCATAGCTGCACAAAAATGCAGACAAGAAACAAAGAGAGTAATATCCTGTATTAAGATTGTCACACCTCACGGCAGTAATGATTAATTCATTATCGAACACCATTTCTTCTAGAACGTGAGACCATTAGTATGGTGCATCTAGTGTAAGAGGACAAGTACTTTTCTGTCATGTTCCAATGCATACCGAGAAATATAATATACTCATGTAATATTTTGTATCTCAGGCCAACTAAGGGATCTGTTAGAGATGCATGTACAACACGTCACGTGGTTACATATAGTATTCAGATGAGTGGGATTACACGCACGAAATACATTAAGAGAATGCATACACAATCTTGTCCCATGAGTACTTTGCCATTTTGACTGACCTTCGGTAGTATTGAAATCGCTGACTACGTGGATACGTGTACCTTCCTTCAAAACGAAGTTTATATGTCCTTCCTATTGCGTACCTTCTTCGACCTAACTTCCTCTCTCTCTCTCTCTCTCTCTCTCTCTCTCTCTCTCTCTCAAATAAACGGTTGTCGATTTTTTTTTGACAATTGTATGTTGCTAAGCTCTAGCTATAAAATGATATTTGTGCTTTCATCCGTAAAATGTATTATCATATGTTTATATATGTATGTGTTCATTGAACTGAATAAAAAATCATATTATTCCCAATATACTGTATAGGCCGTGTAGTCAGACTTCTCCCATCATACACAGCCGCACTGTGCGCCCTGCCTCACTGACGCCTCCACGCCGGAGTGTCAGACATGCATGTCATCGTACATATGGAGCGGATGCACGACCGAGGCACAGACTCTTACATAATATGCAATAGGTTGATCTGTCAGCGCTTCTGTAATTAGTGGCAAAATCTGTCAACGTTTGGGGGTATGTTGTGCTGTACCTAGGATTTATATAACCAAATAGATTCCGTCACCGACCGTCTGAGACAAGACTATAAACATGCAGCATTATCCCAAGCTTCGCCTGTTAAAAAATACTACCATCCTACACCTCCTAATTACTTCCTTGCGAGATGGAAAACATCCTTCCATTTCAGCTTCTCTTTTTCCTGAAATTTTATACGTAATGCACATACTTTCAAACATCTGAATAAACAAGCACTAAATGTGAGAAAACACCAAAAATAAACAATAGAAATACGATTATTTTCCTACATCTAAACGATCGATGGAGTTTTTTTTGGCAGAGAATGTTTGAATTTCGATAAGCGGAATGACAAAGTATTCTAAAAACTAATTACAGTTGAGAAACATTAACAGATTTCAATGGTGCCAAAGAACATTCAAATAAATTCTAAAAACTCTCTCTCTCTCTCTCTCTCTCTCTCTCTCTCTCTCTCTCTCTCTCTCTCTCTCTCTCTCTCTCTCTCTCAGGAAACAACATATCAAAGACACGCCGGTGACTGCTTTCTTTGCCTTTAACCATTGGGTGGGTGGTGTATTCTTACGTAAATTGCTGGATTAGAAAAAAAAATTATGCCAACTGTTGAATTGAAGGTCGTTTGAGTAACCGGTAAATCCCAAGAATGAGAGGTCACGTGGTATGAATTATATTCCCGTAAGGCACTATAATTTTTGTCCATATCAAACTGTGATTAAAAGAGCATTGAAATATCTAATAATGTAAAAAATGGAATATAAACGAGATATAACGATCTGTGTTATTGATATGAATGACTCATATAGCAGATTTATGTGTAATCATGAAGTCAAATTATGGAGAGAAACCATTATTTCTATTAAAAAAAATAACAACCAGAAGTGATTCAATTATATGTGAGCATGTATATACAAATATGTTGAATTTTATTTTGTTTGGGGGGGTTTTCACGATGTTTTGTTTTCACAAAAATATCATCGGCGGTACCTCTAATTCGTGTATTAGAGTACTGTATACTGTGGCTTTATTAATTTTTGCGGGGAATAAATTTCGTGGATTAAGTTAAAATCCCAGTTTCAGCGATACAAAATTTCGTGGTCAATGAACATATCAATACAATGTGTTATAAGGATTTGCACTTCAATAATCATTTATATACGCGAAAATTGATATCTAGTGAACTTTGATAAAACACAGTGAACACCTACCCCTACTGTGTTTTCCCACTTCAGTGAATTTGGTCAATTTAATCCTGTTAATTTTTATAGCTGTATATCAAATACGTTTCAAGACATTCTAGATAACTAGTAATCTCAGATAGTAAACTGTTATTGAAAATACGAAACATCACGTGGAACAGGCTCTATATTGGCCTTTTTTGTCAAGACGGGGGGGGGGGGTGCTTTCATGTTGTCCTTTTTGTGTAGATATATTAGTAACTTCTAAAAAATGAAGAATCTAGACTGATATTTCTGTAAGTTTTGGATGAAACATTTCAATGGGATTTTCATCAGACCTTTAGGATTAATTTTATTCTGTTTGTATAAATTACTGTCAATTTTGCTGTTGTTGCATAAAAAAAATTTCTAAAAATGACCTGGGACTTTGTAAATGAAAAAGAAATTTCACCACCAAAAAAATGAAATCAATAAACGCACGAATGAATTATTTGCATATACCAATGAGGTCAATGTGCTCCCAATGTCACTCGTCAACCGAATTTTTTTTTTTATTTTGATATCGAAAGAATTTTGTCAACAATTTCAGCATTTATGAAATGCAGATTTCTGAAGGTTTTTTACGCATAGATTTAAAGCGTCTTTTTAGGTATTTAAAACCACCCCACGCAATTTCAAATAAAAAATACCTGACAGTTCTTTTTGTTTCTATTAGCATAGAGGGTCTTCATAGGAATATTTCTGTCAATTAAACACAAAATGGATACCAGACAACGTGACACGTGGGTCTCTATTACATAACAGAGGGTCCGTTTCCCGGGAAACCGAAGGTTTGGAAGACCTTCTTTAAAGAAAGGTTAAATGTCAAACATCTCGAAGGTGCAACTATAGGATCAATGGCTTGCACAGTATGATTCTAATGGCCTGTCCCCCACCCGGTAATCTCGAGTGTTCTATCAAACTCTTTTTTATCTTTAATTCTGGCCTAGAATTTCATTTCATCTCGTTGATTCAATGTCACCAGCCGCGGACGAGGTGTCATGTTTAGCAGAAATAAAGTAACTTATGATTACTTTATCCCGTTTCCTCTAAAATCTATCACTTTGATATCGTTAAACTTTGAAGATCTTCTTGTACATCAAAAAATCTTCAATAAACTTGTCTGAATTTTCATGCCTTTGGAATGGTTCAAGTTGGTGGTTTGTAAACGAAATCTGTAAGCGCTTTGCTATCTGTGAAGGATGCAAATACACCGATATCTAATCTAAGAGAATATTTCAATGTTTTTAACCGTGTGTTACATGTCATAGCAAGGGCCTTTCACGACGTCATTTTAACTTTTCCATTCACGACCACGATTATTTGAATGAAAAAAAAAACAAATGAGCAAGTGTAGTGTAGTGTTGAGCAGTGATGTGTAGTGCTGAACAGATAAGTGTAGCGTAGTGAGATAAGTGTAGTGTAATGTAGTGCAGTGCAGAGCAGTATTGTGAAGTACAATTTAGTGTAGTGTTGAGGAATGTAGTGTAGTGTAGAGCAGTGTAGTGTAATGTAGTGCAGTGTAGAAACGTGTAGTGTAGTATAGTGTAGAGTAGTGTAGTGTGGTGTAGTGTAGTGTAGTGTAGTGTAGTGTAGTGCAGTATAGAGAAGTGTAGTGAAGAGTAGTGTAGTTCAGTGTAGTGTAATGTAGTGCAGTATAGAGAAGTGTAGTGTAGAGTAGTGTAGTGTAGTGTAGTGCAGAGCTGTGTAGTGCAGTGCAATTTACTTTAGAATGCACGAGATTCGAAAATTAAGGGAAATAATTTATTTTGAGTTAACCTGGCACAGTTTAAACAGCTGTTTGTATATAAAGAATGCAAAACTCATATTTATTACGATGGACATGTTAAAACCATTATTTAGAATATCCTTTGCAAGCCCCACTCCAAAATATATATCAGTCGTTTGTTGAAATGCGTTGGATAAATAGTACACATAAATGTATACAAATGTAGTCGAATATAATTATGACATATCTGTTATTTGGTTTAATCGGGTCTCTGTTTGTATTGGTTACACTGTATACTTATCCAGCAAAAACTACTGTCCTTTACCATTCAGATTATTGATAATCAAAATTTGTACATGACAAACCAGTTGTCATGTACAAATTTTGATTATCAATAATCTAAATTTTTGTTAAGAACACTACGATTAAGATTTTTAAAAATAATTGGAAAATTTAAAGTAAGTTTGTTTTTTAAAGAACATTTTCATGTAAATTTAAATTTAAAAAAAACTAAACCTCGCTGAGAGTGATGCTGTTGCGGCTACATTTTTATTTATAATATTTATAGAAATACAGTCCCAATTAACATCGTAAATGTATACTGAGAGTGTAAAAAAAGGGGAAGGGGGGAATATATGTTGTGTATTTTATAGGGAATCATCATCCACTTATTAACCAAGCATTCGGCTCCCAGGCTAACTGATCGTACTTCCATGTAATACCTAAATCTCAACATCAATAATATTATACAAATATTTTTTCATAAACTTCTGTTTTCTGTGGAGATATCTTTGATTTTGAACACATAGACGGAGATCAATGGTTTTTAATCCCATAGATTTCGTCAAAAATTCATTCGTTACTAAGTCAAAGAAAAATCTCAATCTCTCTCTCTCTCTCTCTCTCTCTGTTTGTTTGTTTGTCTTTTCTTTCTCTCTATCAAAGAAAAAAAACCCAGCAGAATATTGAACACACTTTATAGTTATATGCTAACATATGCGTGTTGTACTAGTAATTTGAAAAAAAAAAACTATAATTCAAAATTTATTAATATGTTAATGTTTTCTAGCTTTAAAACTTTGCAAGTAACTAAGATTTACATAAAAACTTTAACGGGATGGCAAGGGTGTTGTGTTTGGGTTTTTTGGGGTACAGTATCGATTTTCATTCCTAAGCTAGGGTAGAGCATGCCGTTTCTACAATACGAATGCTTGTGTCGCTTATCAAAAAACAGCATTCTAGGTAATAAAACCGACTAGAAACTGTGAATAATCTATTTTCTGTCAAACAAACTTGGATTGAGAGGCACGGTAATATCGCGGCTTCCAAAATGCAAACAAATCGCCTGCTATCATCAAATAAGGATTTACTTTGAGTTGTGCCAAAATTCGCACCTGTTTCACACCTGGAGAGAATTAATTAATGTTTTTCTTCACAATACATGTGTCCGGAGCCCAATTTTATCCGATTTTCTGCCTTTTCATCTTGCGACACCTGTTGTTGGCTCGTTAGAGAAGTTTTTAAGAAGATTTGGAGAGTTTCTCGACTCAAAGTGTCTGCGGGCTTGGAAGGCGTTATGCAATATAGACTTGGGGAAACATTTATAATTAAAATCGATCAGCTAAGGTGTTGAAGATAAGAATTTACAAACATATTCAAGGGGGAAGAAAGAAGGGCTATTGCTCATAGATGATATATAGTTGATTCAAACACTATTTTTACTTCCACCCTTGAAACAACACCTTGGGGTCGAAAATAACAAGAGGCTAGTACGCAACAGATGTTTCTCACCAGTAATTAAATTTTTAATACTATCAGTCCCTGTACTTTTAAAGAAGTCGGTATCCTCAAAGAAATGCAAGCAACACGTTTCTGGGGATATATTGTGCAATATTATTAAAATTAATTCACTCTAAATTCTCACAAACACTAAAACCCGTGTCGATTCCTATACAATACATGCAGGTGTTTCCATTAGTATATAATTTCCCTTTAATGAGGATCAAATTTGATGCCAATGATATTGTGTAATCGCTCTCGGATATTTAAATGAAACATATTTTTCGCCCGCTTGCCTATGAATATGATTGTTTTGACAACTTTTATTGTTGGTGCCTAGTTCTGTCCAAAAACCTCTTTCTTATGATTAGATAGTCATATTCGGAAGATCGTGTAATTAAAACTAGCAAATATGAAATTTTTATGCCCATATCTGATTAAGAATTCATTAAATGTGTCCCTCGGATAGGTGAAGGTTAATCAAATGACATATATGCAATGAGATCATGCTTAAATGGGAATTTACACGTACTGTGAATAAAGCGAGAGAAGAAAATCCTTAAAATGGCGACTTATAAAGCCGAACTGTACAGGTGTGAATACAATAGAAATAGTCTGAAAAGCTGGATACCTCTCACAATAGCAGGGTGTTAGTAAATCCACTTGAGAGGGAATTTTTCCCTTCGTATTACCAACTTCTAATTGAGATACCTAACCAGCAAATCGTGTGATTGTGTACTTAAGCGGCCAACAAAGATCGAACTTACACACTAGTCTCAATGGGTAGGGTTTTGAACAACTTCAGAAGAGGGTATTTTTCCGGGTATGAAGTGGGTCAGGATTTTCACAGCGATCCCGTCTCAGACATCCACCGAGAGTTCTTCAGATTTTTCACTCCTTTTCATTGACTATTTCTTTTTGTTCATCTTTTAAATCGGGATATTTTTGTCCCAATGTTAATTACATTTTTCATTTCTACTATCCCAAATATTTGTTTGTAAAGACTCAAGACTCTCTATACTTCAAACATTGAAAGGTATAAATACTTTCAATTAAAAATAGTGTTTGGTAGGTAAGGGTTCCGTGGCCTTGTATATTTGTCAAAGTTTGAGTGAAATTGACAAGTGTCAACAAAGTCTTTAATACAGAGTCCAGCTGGGAATGCGGTTCAAAAGAAATCATATCTGAGAATTACCTAACACGGGACAATACCTGTACCCGTTCTTTATTGAATATTATCCTAAAATTAACTTATCTTTTCATTGAACTGCAAGTTTATATCAGTACATGTGTTTTGACTTGTTAACTATTACGTAAACTTTGGGAATATCAAAAACGCGAACGGTTAAAGGTCCGATGTTTAAAATGAATTATGATGAATCAAAATTAGGTTTAATTAAAACAGTACGTAACTTCCATATCATCAATGACGTAGCAAATCAGTGATTTTGTCACATCAAGGCAGCATAATTTTAGACAGGCGCATTTCCATTTCGTATGTAAAAGTAATGCATTGATTGCCAATTTGTTTTATTTAATAACCATATCTATAAAAAGCACCTGCTGTCAAATGTTTCGACTTAACGTGCAAAAAACTACACGCGATAGGCGGTAAAAACTTTGTCGTCTGCCGCATATCGATATCAAATATGTCGCAGAGGTGTCGGTGTCACTTGCAAAAGAAATTGACAGCTACTAATACCGGATGTCTCTTCCGCTGACAAATTCATTGTTTTTTGTTTAATGGTCACTGCAAAGAAGTGACCGTTCTGTCACTGCACTTAACAGATTACACGTTTTAAGGTGTAATGTGACATCTATCACGTGACCCGCAATGGCCGCATTCTATCTTCTATGGACGTTCAGCATACTGTGGTTTCATTAATATTCAAGGGTATCAATTTTCGTGGATAAAGTGAAAGTCATATGTTCAAGGATACGTAAATTCGTGGCCAATGATCCTTTCAATACAAATTTATAGTAGAAACTGCACTTCAATGAACATTTAATTTCATGGATAAACTTAAAAACGAAATCCACGAAAATTGGTATTCAACGAATATTGATGAAACCACAGTATTACAACATAGAATTCGTCATGATTTTGAACTTCTTTGATTGCATATTGAAAATTTGGTGCCTCAAATGTTAGTAAAATACCAATATTGATATTTAAACCGGTAAATCATAACTTAACAATAACATCTTTCTATCGACGCACATTCAAGCAAAACATAACTTGAATAAATTTGAATTTTCTTTTCTCAGCTTTCCGGGATGGTCTGTATCCTAAAGGCAAATTCCAAATCAAGTGAATATATATACGAGTAAACAAATGCATATCTGAACTATATTTCAATTAAGTCAACGTGATTACATTTTGATCAGTATCTTTCCATTCTCCCTAATGGATTGGAGGATTTGTGTTGTTAAAAAATCGTTCAGAATTGCTTTTTCCATTATCTAGACAAAAAATCCCGATTGTATTTGAAATTCAATCGTCTGAGCCTATCAATTATTCAGAAATAAAATGTCAAATAACTTTACACTTAAATTTTTTTTCGAGAATGGGCTGGATTTTTTGCAAAATCATTCTATTTACGAGACCCATGCAAACCCCCATTCTGAGAACAATTTTCTTCCTTCGCAACAAGTTCAATTACTTTTTCTTTTCTCTTTCATTGGTTTGATATAGCCCCGCAGAATGACATATATTTACCCAAGTACGTTGTTCATAATGGGAGGACCGTGGCTATCAAGTTTAAAATTACTTTAAAGATTAAATGGAGTATACATTATACGTGGTTTTGCAGGTGTTGGGGAGAAGTAGACCTGTATTGCTTGTCCGTACCAAGTGATTTCTCCCCATGTCGCTGTACCCCTTATTCGTGTAAACACTTGACATTCGCTTAATGTTTGATGTACGTATTTGAACAAATAGAAAATTCAAGCAGGGTCCGGTCCATTAGACAAGGCATCTGTAGAAAATGCAAGAAAGGGTTGTTTTGATGAAAAAAGGAACTAACGCAAAAGGCGTACATATACATGTACATAGTATGGACTCGGTGAAAATGGAGTTCGTATATTGTTTGACCAAAATAAAAAAAAAAATGAACATCTTTGAATGTTTTAGATTTGCAGTTGATATCATATGAAAAGTGCATCAAGGACTCTGTATAAAAGTAGGTATGTGTCTAAATGACGTAGATCGAAGATTGAAACAAAAGAGTGTACATAAATTTTATCTCTGTTCCCAACGGCTGACGAAGATTTAACCTTAGAACGTAATTGCAGCCTCTATGATTTTTGAGGTCCATTGAAATTATTTGCAATAAAGGAAGAGAAACGTAAGAGACCGCCATTGTCTGTGAAACTTTCCCTGTTTCACAAAAGCTCTGAAAACTTTCTTTTTTATACACTTTTAAAAGAGTAAAAGCGTCACAAAGCACATATGAATGCATTTCCTCCTCAGATCAATATTAGCTTTCTAAAACAAATCCCGGGCTTATTCTTTAGCTATTTCAGGGAACTGAATGCATCCGATATTTGCTAAGACTTATACTGTGTCAAAACGTTTGCTTAGAAAACTTAAACATATAGAATTTCCTTAGAGTGTTGACATTCGCAGAAGTCCGTATGAAACACCAGCCCCACCGTTCGATATTTACGAAGGATTTTCTTTTGTTGAAGGCGATCTCGTTTCGAAGTGTCGATTCTAGTCGGTTTACAATTGCCAGGATCTGTCGCCGTTGTGACTATAAAAATATCTACTTTAAATTTTTTTTTGTAAAATAAGATGTTTGTAGATTCTTTCTTTTTCTTTGCCAAAAACCTCGCGTCTTTCACCTAGCTATTTGCAGTTTGGTTCTGGACTTTCATTAATAAAACACATTGTTATACATACACTTTTTAATACTTTACTTTTGTGTTTAATTGTAATTTCTTTCTGCTTCTTTTTTTTACACAAGGAAATTCAATCGCTATGTAGCTTTAATCATCTTCTAGCAAATTCTCGAACCTGTTATAAAAAAACGTTTGTTTTATTGCTTTTATAGACACTAATCATAAACGTGTCTTTTGGCAATAGTATCTAAATCGACAATTGAATAATATCTTAATCCGCGACAAGAATCTTCCATATGATGCAATATTGACCAACAATCGCATCATGAGAGAGGGGGAAAAAGTGCCCTTAAGAATATT
Organism: Magallana gigas; assembly: GCF_963853765.1. NCBI lineage: Eukaryota > Metazoa > Mollusca > Bivalvia > Ostreida > Ostreidae > Magallana > Magallana gigas. The sequence continues at coordinate 19,797,860 of NC_088858.1, read as the reverse complement.
CTATTAGAAGATAAATTGGTAATAAAGGGGTTTAAAATGTAACCAAAAAATAATATATTGCAAACATGTTCAAATGGCACTGAAAAAACTGATTAGTGTTTTATGCAAACAAAGGAGACCGGTTTAATTTTTTAAAATGTGCGTGAGCATTAACGTTTTTGATTTTTTTTCCTTTGGAGAGTGGAGGGGGTTAAGGTAATGTATAGAATTACAAAGACGAAAGTCAAATGAATCACTTGGAGTTTGTAATCGCATTGGTATGTCATTTGGTCCTCTGAATGTGTTAAATAAAATTGCCTTCACAATTTCAGCTGGCTTTTAGACAAATACACATTCAAAATGTCCGTCTTTATTGAAATTCTTATCAGAGATGTCTTCAATCAGTTTAATCCGGGAATCTACAATGAAATCTTATTGACAAGAGCAAGGTCAGTTCAGAGATGGACGGACGCCAGCCAAAACGCAATTTGCGGACACAATTGGAAAGGTGACGTTTACATTAACGACGCCGTTTTGTTAACAGGGGTCTCAAATTTCATCCGTTGACCATCAGTGGTCAAACATTCTTTGTCATCGAAATAGTTTAATTCGGAATGTGTTAGTCCTTTTCGCCGTAGCTCTCTCTCTCTCTCTCTCTCTCTCTCTCTCTCTCTCTCTCTCTCTCTCTCTCTCTCTCTCTCCGCTGACACTCCTACAGTGAAATAAAGACTATCTCTGGGTGTATGATATTCAGAAAGCTGATCCCCGGCTGTTCGTTTTTTCATCGAAACAGATGTTTGTGTAGGGAAACACAATACACTCTACATCATAAAAATTGTTATGTTAACATCAAATTTTAGGATCAAGTTCAGAATTAATATTACAAGTATGTATTGAATTCCATATGCAGAGGCTTCATGTAGTTTCAAATCCGACATTTGACTTTTTTATGGGGCTACATATGTTATCTTGAATTGTTCATATATTGCCAAAGGTATTACGAGTATATCAGCGTACCCACGTACCTTAACGATGACAAAGTAGTTCAGTATTTTAGTGTTAACACCTGCTTGTATCAAAATACATACAAAACACACGTACTACCAAAACTTAAAAAAAAAATCATCAAAGATCTACGCTGAAGGATAGTTCAGCTCAAGAAGAATGGAACCTGATGACACAGATGCATGTAGACCTTTACAAATGGCGCGGGCTTTTACGGTTTGCTGACTTTTAACTGTACATATAAGTTATCGTTAAGAAGAATGTTAACAATTTTTGTCCCTGCTCCATTGCGCGACAATGCTATCATAAATCGTCGTTGTTTGAAAGCTATAAGAGCACACCTGGTCCCCTATTTAAAACACCTGAGGACCTATACATATATATAGATATATCTAAAATAAAAACCTTTCCCAATTCTCAGTAGAGTGCTGACGTCATCATTCAGGGGAGATAGCTTATTGCCTTTTGCAATCACTTCATAAACGAACACAGTATACGCAACTTAACCGTTTTTGCCACGCGATTATATTGCAGAAACCCTTTATTTGAAAATAAAAAACAAGTCGTATGAACATTGGCAGATATGTTATGGTAATGAGCGTTATTTTCGAAGGAATAAAAAGACATGTCGATTTGTGTACTTTCATCATGCTAAATGCAGATTTGTAGATTATGGTAATTAGCATAGCTCCGAGAGTGCTCAGAGGGACAACAACATGCATAGGGGCAATAACATGTTTTCTATTCGTAGAAAAATTCAAAAACAAGTTTCACCTTTCCATTGTGTTGCGAGCGATCCCTTGGCCTCGTCTTTGTATCTTCGCCGGAAAATGTCATAAAAAATATGGTAGTTGCGGTCCCTATTACCGAAGACTTTATAAATGTATCATTTTTTACCATATATTACGCTTGAATTTCATACGCTTTTAAATCTTACATCGATAATTACTTTACCCATTACCAGGAGAGGAGATGACGCCTCAAACTTCAAAAGACGAGTCTTCGGTTACCTTTAAAAAAAAAAAGGAGAGAGAAAAAAAGACGGAATTTTTTTTCCCAACAGATACCCCTTGCGCTGGTGGCAAATCCCCCCGTTTTTACCCCTATATCGCACCAAATCTGAGAGAATATAAACAAATGAAGGAGATATAGCGAGATGCCTGGCCGCTATCAGTCGCCTGATAGATTACTGTATGTACACCTGCAATATTTCTTCCTCTGTGTACCTGGTTAAAATTACAGTATTCTCCATAAAGGTTATTTACTCAGTATACACGGGAAGTCTATTTGGGAACTTGGGAGTTTTCCTTTGTATCGATGTGCACTTTAATTTGATTAAACAGCACTCTAGATTTCCATTTTATCTAATATACTTGGTATACTAGTATATATTGTATCCAAAGCATACCTTTTTTTTCTGAAAGATAGTTTAACGGTCTAAATAGACTGCTGTACAAATTCGGGTCTATGGTCAGTTGATAGCAAGAGGGGTTTTTATATCATTAATTTACTGGGCGTAAAGCAAAGTACTGTATACTTAATTCTAATTCTTAAAGAGCACCTGTAACACGATGAAGAGAAAACGTTTTGAATCTATTTTTATTCAAATAATTTTGACTGTTTACGCGCACTTGAATCTCATAAACCATCGGTTCTGACTGACAGTACACTATACGCACTTCTTGTAAAAGTATGAAAGGTTACATAAAAAATCTAACAGAAAAGAAAGCTAAACTATTCAGAGAAGAACTGGATATTCGTTGAAATGTACTTTAGCACTTGATAATAGGAATAGATTAATCGTTTTCTTAATTTTCTTGGAAAGCGCAAAGAACTTAGGGTGTTAGCGAAAAGTTAAACGAACAGTACGAAAAAAAACGACAGAATGTGGCCACCAATCCTTCCCTCCGAAAAACGGTTTTGGCATGAAGGACCAATCGTCCTCAGAATGTCCTCAAGTGTTGCTAGGCAACAGGGTCACTCCGTTTATCTTTAAGTCGTTCCTCATCATTTGCAGCAGCAGAGAATATTCCCCCCAAAAACGTGCAATGGGGCATACATGCAATGAAGCGCAAGTTTTGTAAGCAGTGATTTTTTTTCGAGTGTCTGTAATAAAAATTGTCAAAAGAGACGAAAAAATTACAGGGTTAATCGTGAATTGAGCGAGGTATGAGCTTTTATTGCTGGGATACAGCGCACGGAATCTTTTCAGGACGACCATATGCGATGCCAAAAGAATTGTGCTCAAAAACATTTCTGTCACGACGAGATTCGTGACTTCATTTTCTTTCACTCCATTATCATATAAATGACAAAATTATTCAGCATCAGTTTACCAATCAAGTCAGTAGCATGACCCTAGTGTTCTTTCTGTATTTTTTGTTTCTTTCCACTTTTATCAAAGTTTCTTGTCTATGTTCTTGATCTCTGCTCGTCTCAAATGTCACCAAAGACTTCAGATAACGATTTTTAACTCCATCACAGAAGAGCTCATTGTTAACAGTTATTTCAGGAGGAACATAAACTGTATTCACATGTAGAAGTTTAATGTGTTTTTTAAAATGATAGCTGGTTAAGTGTATTGTTATTTAAAACATCTGGTTTTGATACCAAACCTTGATATTTGAAACGTGTACATGAATTATGAATTCAGAAATGATTTTTATCCGGTGACAAATCATTTTGGTGCAAATATTTGTGTTTTCTGAATACATATTAATTGAAGCGAAGCTCATTTGACTCTTGGGCAGTTTATCATATAATAGGAGAAAGGTTTATGGTTTTTCATTAATGTATGTTCTTTCTAAAGACATCTGATACCCCTAAAAATTTAATATACATCATTCTTATGCGTAACCGTGTGGGATTTATGCAATTGAATAAATGAAGAAGAAAAAAAAACTCTCAAAGCAGAGATCGTTCTATAAATCATTGAACTTCCTATCCTTATTGCGGAGTAGATGAAGTGAAAATACGAATAGCAAAGTTGAAAAATAAAAAAAAGAAAGAAATAAAAAACGGGAAAGGGAAGTCAAGGCAATCTTATCTGAAGTCGAGAACACAGCTGCATTAGGTGAAGAGAACGTATGGCTTTCAGTGTAGATCTCGAGTTCTTGCACATGTTTTTGATGTTTTGAAGAGAGCGAGGGCCTAGTCCGCTGAGATGCGGAACGGAATGCTAAAGGAACATAAAAATTACATACAATCCACGCCATATGCTAAAAATGCAATTTCCATGATATATAAAGTACGAATCCTTGATAGAAACGCTTTGGAAAGAAAGAAAAGAAAAAGAAATCTATGATTTGCCCCTCTCGATTTTCAAGATTAGAAGAGGGGAAAAAAATTCGGGTTCCGTGAAATGTGTTCTGAGCATCATATGTTAGTAGATTTGTAGAGGATCGGGTAATTATAGGATAAGGAATTAATTATGTTGTGAATATACAAATTTTTCATATGTTTTGATGTTATGAACATTTCTTCAATCAGATAAGGGGCCATTACTTGGTTTTCAGAATCAAAGCAGAGTTTTGAAAGAAGCCATACAGTGTTTGTTCTTAAACAAGTACATATTATTGGGTGGAAGGCAAGAGCTCAGAAGGTGCAAAATCTCGCAGATTTTTATACAAAGCAGGGTAATTTTCGCACATCAAGATTTCTTTTATTACCTAGCAAATCGGATTGCACTTTTCATTACATAACGATTAATCACTCGGCTAAAAATATATCATTTTAGCCGAGTAAAACAATTGAATGATAAACGACTAACACAGTTTAATTGTTTTTTGAAGAAAGATTGAAAAAACTTTAGTTTGCTGCATTGTCAAAGTAAATCTGGCCAACAAAAAAAAAAAAAAGGATTTGGAACTAGAATTAAGATCAACTCTTTTATCATGCATACTGATAGACATTGTCTATGAATGTCTAAGTCGGTCTTCTGACACATTCCATTAAAATTTACGTTCAAAAAAAATCTGAAATTAAGTCTCGCGGCGTAAAGTTTATAATAGCGGAAACGCGAATTGCCTCATTTAATTTCAACAAGTAATTTGCCATCTGTTCACTCGAGAAACATACGCCCCGCTCTTAATTAATGTATACATGTTTGGTTTAACGACTCAAAAAACACATCATTGAATATGTATTTTATATTTTCGAATATGAATTTTTATAATGAAATTCTCGTACACAGTTACACAGGCGGTTTTTTTTCTCTTTAAGTTTGCATGTGGTTTTCTTACTTTTTGGTATCTTTTAGAGCAGACAAAATATAATTTTTTTTTGACAATTGCACAATTGCTATAAGTCCATGTACCTGCATTGACTTTTAAATTGTTGATTTTATGGACATTGTCAGACCAATAAATGCTTACGTGACAAGTGCTCATTCAGCCCTGGCAAAAAAAAATCTTGGCTCGGGTCGTTAATTTGGGGACCTTTTATAAAGTGTATCCCTTTCACGAAATGGTTTAGTCATGAAAAAAGGCCGCATTGAGCTCACGATTGAAAGATACCATATAATTTTCAGCTTGGTCTTATGTTGGTCGGGCAATAAAACTTTGAAAAACAATGATGACATTTAATTTCTTGTTCAGGGGGTAAGACTTTGTAATGAAACTGATGCCGAAGCGGCCTTTTAAGGAGTCGAGATTTTTCTTTTGATCTTAAATGAGTTAGAACGGCGTATGCTATTGTCTTTTTAGTACTTAAAATGCAGTTAACTGCAATACTATAGTATTAATGCCTTTTCACATAAAGCAACATAGTAAGGCTAAACACTTATCTCAAAGGAAAATCTCTCTAATAGATCTCGTGGAAACGTCATAATGGCTACGTAAAGAATTTTGCGCGAAGAGAAGGGGGGTGTTAGAGAAACCTTGGAAGCTTCAACACATAATGGATATCGTTATAAAAGCAAGGGCGGGGATGTATTTTATTTCAACTTCGGTTAAACTTCGTCACCCATTTTGTTTTCGGCAAGACCATAAAACTTCTGTCTTTCTTATTTTGAACAACATTATTTCAAACGTTACAGAAAGGCTATGGGAACATGCATACATTATATAATGTTGGCCCTTTCATACCTAGCCATGAATAATTCAATTATCTGACACATAAATTTAAAGCTCGAATTTCACAGATTTTAATTCTCCTCTTTCACTCCCCCCTTAAGGGCCCCACCGGGATAATTCAGTGTTTCGGTGCAGGTGTGCAAATCTCCCGAGCAAGATTAAGCATTTGATAAGCGGGCTACCATAACGTTCAACCTTTAGGTAAAATGCCCTGAACCCAGCAGATACAGCGTTGTTTGTATACATGTGTTTTAACTTATTACCCACCGCCTTTCTCCGAAATCAAGCCTATATGTTGACTGAATGAGGAACTAATTTTCTCTAATTGAGTAAAAGAAAAATGTTCAAAACGTTTTTAACAATCTTTTAAACTTTTTTTTTTCAAAAATATGTCAAGTTACTGGGTCATTTTTTGATTGATCGATACTGGGTTTGCAGTTAATTTTATTTTTCCCCTGAGAAATACGTGAACTAGCTACCAAAAACCTAAAAAAAAATCCTGTCTTTTGTACTATGAATTAGAAAAGAAGACACATTGCATCATATAGTGCAATTCCATTAGGCAACGATAAACAAATGCATTCATTATATATGCAAATTGCATCCCTTTCTAACATAGCTGGTAAAACTAAATGGCTAATCAATCATGGTTTTTACATTTTTTCCAGTGTTCAAAACATCTGTCCTGGAACAAGGGTTTTAAAGAAAAAATGCCCAGGAAACTGTATGTGTACGTATGTACCCGATACATGGTCCCCCATGTGTTCTCTCGACGTGAGGATTTGTCTGGGTCAAATCGAACCTTGCAGTGAAATTCCAAACACTTCGTGGCCACAAAAGATGAGGAGACGTTATAAAAATTGACCGCCAGCATTTAGCAACATGCAGTGACCACCACCCCACCCCGTTTACGCCAGTGCTTGGTTCGGTCAACATGCCACGTTCACAAAAGAGTTCCAAGGAAACTTCCTTCCACGTTTTAAAAAAGGCCAATTAAAAATTTCAAGTAGTCGAGAAATGGACGTTTTTATTATTTCTTGCTGCTTTATATTGTCAATTTCTTGTTGCCATTCTGTCCCGACTTCTCTGTTAAAGAAAGGGCCCTGCATATAATAAAAGTTCAAATTCATTTCTCGGGAGAAAATCTCCCTTGAATCAGAAAATAATGAAGGTTGGTATCCACCCCCTTTTGCAATGCTAGGCTGGCCACTATTTTCATGGGTACAAAAGAAATCAAACTTGTTAGGTCCCTTCTCTCTCTCTTCTTCGCTCTGTATTCACCATTTGGACCGGGTGGCCCATTAAAGGCAAGATGAGTTTCATTTTATGGCTTTCGGGGGTAAAAGAAAATCACGTTGGGAATTTTTCAATACGAACAAAAGGTCACATGTGGATCTTTACTTGAGCTAGCCTTATCAACGGACCGAGTTTTATGGGACAAAATTAAAGTGAATTAAAATTTTCTACGACCCTCGCTATTGTCAAGACGTGTTGTGTCTAATTCGGCCCCTGCATGTCACCGTTGTTGTCATGTTTTGAGGGTTGTCCTCTACCTTTAGCGAGCATTATCAACCCCGAGCTCTAGTGTTAAAGCTGCATGAACCGCCGACCCCCTTTTACACGTGGGTATCAATGCATACACATGCAGCATTCTCTTATCAGTTCTCTCACGTCTGAACCATTAATGTAGATGCCTTGATAAGTAACCCATATTACGTATGTACATCAAATCTACAGCGCAATCCCAAAAATCAGAAGAAAAAAAAACCCCAGTGTCACTCCCAGAGTCTTGTATGTTGTTTTTTTATTTCTTCAACTTCAATCTTTCTCTTATAATACAATTTAAAATTTTTTTGTATTTTACCAGAAATCACAAATCAAGAGCAGAGAGGCTTGAGGACAAAGAAGAGCGGAGTGGACATGACTGTCTGCCCCACACCTGCACTACCTGTGTACACACTCAACGTGTCCAGGGCCCTGCTGGGGTCACTGAATGACAAATGGCTTCAGCAATGCTCTGATTAAACCATGCAGCCATATGATAAACAATCAGGAGGGATAAACAACCAAAACATTCCGATAAATTCTTAACAATTTTATTGCTTTTTTGTTGTTCATTTTTTCATATGTTTGAAAGTATTGTAGAGTCTTTCTTCACAGTCTGACTCAGCATTTTTTCCAGTTGGTTTTAGCCCTCGTGGTCATATATGCCTTTGAAAAAAATGAAAATAAAAAGTCTTTTGAGTTTTCCATGACATGAAAAAGTAGAAACCACTTGCCATTTTGATGTAGACTTGAAAATGGTACGTACAAATTATGCAATATTTAGTTTGGGTTAAGTTAGGCAACACCAGCCTTGAAGTTGCAAACAAGTTGGTCGATCTTTATTTAAACAAACAGTTTTTAAAAGCTTTTTAGGTATCTTTTGATAGCCCTGGTCTCCAGAGTTTACACCTAATAACACCAAATCTTTGTGGCTGGTGTTCTTATAAAGCCGAGATATTTTAGAAGAGAAAATCAATATGAGGGGCTTATTTAAACATAACTGACACAAAGACCAAGGGGGCCAAAACACCACTGTGTGTATATGGAATTCAATACTCTGAATTGTCAAGCTATGAAGATTCACATACTGAAAAACTACTGAAAACATTCAATAACAAATAATTAATAAATCCGGTACAATCAGCAGTTGGCGATGAATTGTTATCTTTCTCACACAATCACTGCCACAGTCACTTACTGTACACACATACATGTCGTGCACACACACATACAGACATACACACAAATCACACACATTTCTATCCGTATCACTTCCTCCCATACAATCCATGTCTCATTACAAATGTTCATTAATATTTCACATATATCCAATGAGTTATCATACACCCATCACTTGCTAACATGAGAAAAAAATCTGCACAGAAATCGAACATTTGTTTCCATTTCCACGGAACATTTCTCAACAATCGTGGCTACATATTTCATAAGTCTGGTGGGTTTTGTTCTATCATACAGTATGAAACACAAATACTGTATATTTTTTTGGCCTCAAATCATACAACAAGGGTATCATATATTTCAATAAATTTCAAACAAATGTCTCTAATTCTCATGAAATAGAGGGGGTTTGTATTCTGATAACAAATCAAATATGATGCAATCATATTCAGACCCGGCTTCAAAAAAGTTCATGTCACTTCCCATATATCCCGTTTTCATGGAGGTCTGAGGAAAGAGGAAAAAATCAATTGCTTTGTGCAGCATTACTAATGTGAATGCATTTAGTTCCTGACATCTAAACATAGGAAGGCCTAGATGTTTCTATATTTTTTTTTCAAACTACAAGAGATATAAAGAGAAATTGATTGGATCATTCCCAGTAAAAGAATTTTTTTTTCTCTCCCTCTTGAGCCGCGCTAGGATAATTATGAATCCTTGTACAGTGCAAGTATAATCTCCATCCATTGTAACAATTCTTTGTTGAGTAACAATAAAGCCAAGGCAAGATGTAGCTACCAAAAGGTTAAAAGTCTACACACAATTTACTTCATTGCAAAGTGCCATGATGCACTATAGAGTCGAGTCCAAAAAACTGGAAAAAATTAATACTTGCCAAGTTTCTAAAAATGACTAATTTGACTTGTTTGATCATCCGAATGAAAGTTTACTCCACATATTACGGGGTAATACTGGTATAGATACATGTGTACATATTGGAAGTGACATAGACATTGCTTCACCGGAGTCTGAATATGTTACCTTTGTTATGAGTTCCTCTGATCAAATAAAAAACACAAGAGAACTGCTAAAGCACAAGTCCAAGGAATAAAGTTACTTTTTAATCTGCAACCACTAGACGGATGGATTTCTTCGTAGTTCAAATATGTTCTATTTTCCTGAGTTTTTACAATGTCTGGCGATAGTTCTGTTAAATCCTCCAATAACTGATGTGCTGCAATGGTGAAATTCTCGTCCCCAGTGGTCATGAGATCAAACACACACGAATCGAAATAAAAATCCACAACTTGCGACTGCCGACACAACTCGCTCGCTCGTTCACTGGTCATTGCAATATCGCCCTGATTCAGGTCCATAATTTTTCGCTTCTCGGCCAGATATTTTTTATAATTAATTTGCTCCTGTTCGGGGCATCCTTGCACACATAATTGCTGAGTATCATCGCCTAGTGACTGTTCCACAATTTCTTGCGGCATTTTTATGGCAAATGTGAAATAGCGTCCAATCTGTCGCACCCGTATGGTAGTATCAATGAACCGTAAATAAATTTCTACATGCTTCCCAGGTTCCATCACTTGTATGGCCACGCTTTTGTCTGGTCCGACATCGGAGCGGCCATTTTCGAACGTTCCTGGTAAGTAGTTAGTCCTAGCTCTATACGTCACAAAGTCATGTGAAGCACAGTCTTCATTCTTCTTTATCACAACAGTCAACTGAAGAAAAAATTTTAGAGAAATGATAAGAAAATTTTGTTTTAACTAATACATGTATGTATAATATACATGATGAACCCATTTCAAATGTGACTATGCGTACAATTTGTGTCTAAGACAAAGGCACTCTAAAAATTACCGGATTGACGGTCTTATAGATTTGATTATGTCTATGTCTGAGACACAATCAAATCTAGAAGACTGACAATCTTATAGATTAGTGAGAGTGCCTCTGTCTTAGACACAAATTGATACTTTGTTAATGGTAAGTGACAAAGGTGAAAAACATCAAACCCTTATTTTTTTCATTTTGATTTAGACTGACTCTCCATTGTGAATCTTCTTATTTAATATATTCATGACAAGCATTGTAATTTTAAAGAGTGCACTTTTCTTTAAAGTACAGAGTTAATGTCTGTAGATGTACACAAATTTCAGTTTTAGCTATTTCCTTGTGTCTTTGTAATATATGTTTTTTTTCTGCGGATTTTCATTGCATTCCTGATCTCGCTAACAAGTCTTCGTCCAAACCTGTCACATTTCCCTCCAGAGAAGTACGCTACATTTCATCTCGACATGCCAGAATTTTACCATGTTCAGTTAAAAGAATCCACCGCCACTCATTTATCTAGCTTTAACCTACTCCACAGCGAGAGAAGTGAAAATTTGGCTTGACAATTTAAAAAGTTAATGGAAGTGTTTCGACCTTGGATAAATGCATTGCTGCACACTGCATTCCAAGGTATCTGCCGATGTGCATTTAATAGGAGACAAAAGTTTGGTCGGTAATCTCACTTAATCAAACCCCGTGTGGACCACCCTAGGTCTCTTTTTAATGTCTATGCAGTTGTGGGTTTATTACCCCCAAGTTTTCTGAATGAACCTGATAAAAACCCAGCTAGTAAGTAGTCCCCTAGCCGTGTGTTGCCTCATCCAGATGTACATATCAACATCAAAACGTGCTAACCAACATTTGAAAAAGATTACTCAATATCTTAAAATGAAACGGATATATTCCACGTGGTACATAAATTACATCTATATGTGCATTATCAAAAAAAGAACGAACTTGAATCATTTCTGCGAAGTAAAAATAAAAACCTGCCTCTGAACCTCAAGATCTCTAATATAAAAGCGATTTCTCCTTTGGAGTCCCCCTCCTAAAGAATTCAAGATAAGCATCAAACACTATCATTACGATCATAACTTTTGATATGCATATTAATTTTCAAATCCCAAAATAAGCTTCTGCATTCAGGGGCTTGTTTACAGAATCACTCAGGTGTACATGATAATTTAGTCCATAAATACCAATCTAAAATAGAGAGAAAAACTGACAAAGACGAAAAACCATCCACCTTGACCATTGGAAGAGAACTGGCCATCTGTCAACATAGACTAAATGACCCACAAAAAACACACAGCCAAATTGACCCCAGCCCCCCTGAAACCTCACTGAGAAAAAAATCTTCTCCATGGTTGAGAAATTCTTGAGATGTAGAATTAGAAATTTGGATGAACATACACATTGGGGGATCAGTACCTGAACTCCATGTTTGTATATATCAATCTGGGGGGCTTAATTGATAATCTGACTGATAGCATGTACATGTGTGTATAGGCATTGTACGTGAACAGTAAAAAATTTGCTTTTTTACACATTTCCTGTGCATAAGCCTGTAAAATTCTACATGATAAAAAATAATGTTAAATACTGGCTTGAGGCATGTTCGAATTACATAACCACATCTATAGTGTAACACATAACGTGCATGCATGTACGAGAACTAGTGAATATTATTGTACAGGGATTTGTTTCCATTTTTTTTTTTTTTTTATGTGCAGGTGTCATAAGACAGTTTATGTACGTCACTTAGTCCTGTTGATTTAAATATCAAGCAAATAAACCCAGGCCAAACTTTAAAACCTCCATACATAAATCTACATTTAATCTCGCATGGCCACAGCTCCAGAATAATATTTTCATAAAGGTTCTCGTTTTGACTTGGCCGGGACTTTATACTTCACAACAACAAGGTATAGGCCAAAAAATGCTGCGACTTTTCTGAACACAGAGCCAATCTCCACCAACTAGTACCAGATTCCAGTACTCACACTGCATATATATTTTTATTAATATGCTAAGTAAATGGGCCATAAATTTGTTCATATTTGACACAGAGTTAATGAAGAGGCCAGGTGCTCAGAAAATAAATCAACACGATTAACTTTGTTTGCGAGTATTTTAAAACATTGCGAGGTTCACTGGTTTGGAATAAAGTACAAAAGGCAGGCAGGAGAATAAACCTGAACTGGTATTTTAGTGCGACCACGTTTTTCCCCCCCTTTTTTTATTTTTAAAAGCCATCACAATGTGCATTCTTTCTGTGCCCTTTTTTTTATTTTTTAGATGGAAATGAAAGTCTTTAGAAGTAGAAATTAAACTTGCATGAAACGTTAATTTATGTGAATATCACGAGCCCGGGTCTTGATCACTTTCCCCTACTGCTCTGTGGCAGGCTTCACTTCTTACTGCTCGAGCTGGCCTACATACATAATAATTTGTTCAGGCTAACATTTTACAGACATTCTTCATTATCAAGAGGAACAGTTTCACAGCAGTAAACGTATTGTTAGAGCTTTAATGGCCCAGGAATTCTGAACAAACATTTGTAAAAGTAAACAGCACCTTATGTCTACAGTCCATGTGTCTGAAATTACATGTATCTTGCTTCCCAGGCCATAGATGGACCCTAAATGTTTTAAGCTCATGAGTATTAATGTTTTTTAACATTTACTCCACATTTTTATAATATCATTTTAAATCTGTGGAGAATTAATTAGCTTACATGTGTATGTATAAACACCTGATGGCTACCTATCAATCTGTCGTTCTCCTAGCAACATTTATAAACATTTCATTAAAAAAACAAACTAGAACTTGTTGTACTGACCTTAAAAGTCATATACATTTCTTGTACTAATCAATGCTAACCTAAATCCTGATCAACCCCAAAAGAAAATCATCTAATAATATATATAGTTCAATGGAATGATGGCCATAAAATGTAGCAGTACAAATGTATTCCGTGAAACTGATGCGTAATTGGAATGGTGTTGTATAATGCTCGTGGAGATGGAGTGTTCCACCACGTTTTGTGCACACATTGCGATTCTACGACTGATATACATGTATGTTGACATTTACTAACAGAGAAAAGTGCTGCCTGTCTGTGAAATGTGCAAGGTAGCCATATTCAGCTACAAAATGGATTCATTATGTATGGCCGCTTTGATCTCAGTGTTGAACAGAGAAATTCTATGTACACAGTACAGCATGTGTGTGATGAAAGACTTCTCCACTTATTCCTCAGGTTTTTTTTTTTTTTAGATAATACGGTCACATAAAATGCAGTTAAGAAATGAATGTTAAACTATACCTGCCCCTGAATATAAATTATTAAGTTATAAACATATATATGTGCAGCCATTGTTGGTACAATATATGTAACAGAGTTGCTATACCATTAAAAACTATCTACATTCACTATAGGATGTATCAACACAAGGAAGATCTGAAAATTCTACCTAATTTGGAAACAATTACCAGTATAGCACGAATATCACCATGCACAGGTGTTCATATTCATCTACTTTATCTAAACAGCCCATTTAACACAGCCAACCTGCATTAATTACAGAATCTAACCTCTTAGTCTTAGAATATAATTATGGACTGTTTTATATGAATTTTTTTTTTTGGTAAGTTAGGATTTTCTGTATATTAACAACAAATAAATCTTTCTTTCCTTTTTTTTTGTCTATATACCAGTATATAGAAAAAAAAATTAACTGAGGGAAACAAACAAAGTAGCAAGCACCTGTTTTGATAAGTTTAATTTAAATCTAGATAAGAAAATGCATATAGGCACATAAAACAAACCTGATATATTCCAGAGTGCTTTTGTAATAGTCTATTAATCATGCTTGTCTTGAATTTGAATGCCAGATAAAAAAAAATCTAATTAACCAATATAACACGAGATCTATACAGGGGGCTGTGTATATGCAATTATTGTTTACACGAAGAAAACACCATCGCTTTGTTTATAGGAGCCTCTGTTTGATTTGTATATATGCTGCAATGGGTAAAGGGATGCATCGCCAGTTTTAAATTGTTTTTTGTAGGTTGAACACATGAGAGAGTTTGAGTGATTAAATGCACAACTTTCATTTATTGTGACCCCTGTTCTCTCACTCTTTCAGGGAAATAGACACTGCTTTCACCTCTGGGTTATCAATTACTTAGGGTGGAGTTGAAATTATCTTGCTAAATTACATATTATACATGTACTTTATTGAAAATACTGTTCCAATGCCAGTCAACAATTCAGAACTACTTAATTTGTATGAATATATTGCTGTACATGAAAGTCTTTATCAGTTTCTGACAACTTCTAGAAACAACTGCAAAACTCATTACCTAGCACTTTAAAACTTATTGAATCTGGAAATGGAAGATATAACAATTTTGAAGGTATTTCCATTCTGTGCTGGCAATCCCAGAAGTCACAGGGATAATGTAAAGATATACGGCTGAATTATTTAACTGCACTTAAATCAACTTGCTGACGCTACCGTTATCATTTCTTTGAGGAGAACAAAAACTTCACACAGGATAAACGATTTCGAGAAACCTAAAAAATATTTTCTTCGGTATTCTTACATTATATGTGTTTGGTTTCTGCTGTCTCAGTTTTTTGTGGTTTTTTCCTTTTCTCTTCATTTCTAATTGATTACCAATCTTAAATGGGGTTGTCAATCAAACTTGTCCCACTTTCATGTACAAATAATCATATTCGTAACATATGAATAAAAAGAAGGGACGTCCAAATCCATATGACATTTTCAATAATCAAATTAATATTATCATTAATAATTACCTTGCTTGTGGCAGTGGCTGCACCGTGGTCTTTTACTGGGTTATTTGTGACCATAATCATAATGTACTTGTTCTGTACTAGTGACCAAGCACCCTCCACTTTGCATGTTTGAAATTCGTCCTTAAACGTTCGTAAATGTGGATCACCGAACAGTCCACAATGCTGGTACTTGATCGGAGTTTTATCGTATTTACTTCGAAAAGTACAAATCAAATTGTTTGGCCGTATAATTATACCTTTGTCCATTACTGCACTCGCGTTAAAAACATCTCCACCTTCGTAACATTTGTCATTTTTCATTTTGTGGATTATTCCACGTTTGGTCATCTGATATTGCAAGTTGGTGCGGCAGTTTAGCTCCTCCGCTATAAGACAAAATAAGTGAGTGCGGTGTGCTACACATGCAGGAATTTCTCCATTAGGTGGTTTGATCAAGCCATTGTCCGCTGCACTTGCAGCCGTTCTCCAACGATCATAACACAATTGCATGCCACAGGCATTACCTAAAAGAAAATAAGGAATGTGGGTATTTCAATGAAACTTTTATTCATTGTTCATGAACAGATGAATTTCATGTCTCTAACTTGAAAAAAAGTTATGCATAATTACACTGACTCAAAAGTATTCACCAACAAAAATTACAATATAGATCTGTTTCACATTAAAAATCAAATTCATTATTTGAACATTTAGCCTAATATTGAATCGCATAATAAACATTAAACTATTTAACTCGAGTAATTTAACGTACAACTTCTTTAATGTTAAACACTCCTATCCGAGAAAAATATAGGTCCCGTATGGGAATGCATAAATAACAAATAAAACTCAACTAAACGTAACTTACTTGTGTCGATTAAGTACACCAGAATAAAAATAACCACCAAGCTCAGGATAGGGGGCATAGGTGGATAAGACAGGGAGGCCATACCCTTCCATTCGTGTACAGAGGGTTCAACTCGGCCAGCCGATGAACGTTCACTCCGATACTCTCTGTGAAACAAGAAACTCCATTTCAGTTCGACGCAATTTTCACATGATAAAAATCCTACGTCAACTTATTGTATATACATATTCCATTAATAAAATAATATTTCCTTCATAATTGAATTCACACACGTGTTAATTTCTCACTAATTTGTGGCACATTCTTCAACTTGACTAGGCTGTAAGATCCCCAGTATTGATATGCGAGCGAATTATTCCGCCGAAAATGGGTCAGGAGGCGGGGCGTTAATAGGGTCTGTCAATCACGTTAAACTTTTTATGCGAGTGGTGCAATTCCATTGGTTCAAATTGTGTTGCTTATGAATAAACTTTTACCGTTCAGAAAATAAACAAAAAGTTGCTATATTTCACACGTACATATACATGGAGAACTTTGATTTTTCAGAATCAATCTATACCTCTGTTAAAATTTGGTATCATTATATTAATAGATGTCCATCTATAACTTTTAAAATTATCTAAATTATAAAAAATTTCACCTGAATTTTTTGCATTTAAAGAAAAAAATATCCGGAATCTAAATTCACCCTAAAAAGATGATTGTAGCATGAATTCATTTTAACCGTTAGCTTTGGATAACATTGTATATCGTTCAAAAAAGTATGTTGTATTCAGAAACTTATTCGGCCGTGTGTGTGTTAGAAGGGAAATAACTCCTATATTAACAATCAAAGACTTACCAAAAACTTTCTTATTCGCCTACAAAATGCCCTTCTACCCACAGAATCTCAAATTAACTGTAAATTTTCAACTGATCACGAAAATTCAGTTAAGATCATGCTAGTCTAATTGACTCACACTGAGACAATAATTAGCAATTATCCTCTTTAATAGTGATTGAGATGTAATTAAGTACACAGTGATCCCAGCCATGAATGCAATACAGAAAGAAAATGTCAGAAATGACAGTTACGGTGAGTGACATATCACAAGCGGACCTTGAATTTAAATTTGATTTTAAAAAAATGAGGGAAAAACTCACTCTGTTTTTTTGCGCAGCAACTTTTTTTTTTGGTGTAACGAAAAATAAAAGAGCTATATAAAAATCTTTTTGGAATGGCTTTACAAAATTAAAAAAAAATGTATATATATGTATATGTCATATTGAAACTTAAATATTTTTTTTACGTTCCAACTTTGCATTTATTGAATTCTGTGATGTGAATAATTTCTGTTCTGCGTGATACATTCACTCAACAACTTCCCTGGTTATCAGTGCAGTCAACGAGGCTTTGACGAACACTCAATAGTGAATACAGAGGAAACTATAAACTGATGGAGCTGACATAAGATATTTATTTCCTAAATTCCAAACACTTAGAGAGAGAGAGAGAGAGAGAGAGAGAGAGAGAGAGAGAGAGAGAGAGAGAGAGAGAGAGAGAGTATTGTAACAGGGGTTTTTTTTTTTAGCTTTGATTCTTCCCCTTGACATAAAACACCCCCCAGAGATCGAGGTAAAATGGCTTTTGCTATATTATAACACAATAATATTTTCTGAAGCATCAAGATGTTCTGGATATATATCTCCCTGATTCATATCATCAAAGATGGGCCATAAATGTGTTTATAACTTTTCATTTGAGTTATCACGCATTTAGGAATGTAGTGAAGCCGTTATACAAGTTGCAAATGTTTCGTTCAACACGCCTAAAATGTAAGGTTCTTTTGAAACATCTGTTGAACACTTTAGCATGCTAATGATGCTTTCAAAGAGGCTCGGATTCCACCAAGCAACGCTCTTCCGAAACTTGCAGAATTCTTTACCAGACATGCCGAAAGGCTCTTCGACAAAAAATGGCCAAAAGATATCTATGCCTCTTTTTTTTCTTTTTTTTTTTTGGTATCGAGATCAAACTAACGAGTAAAAACTAATTGGAAGTCTGTACTTCACCATCTCGAGCTATACAGATGTATATGATGAATATCACTCCCTAACAGCGTTTTCGATACATACATGTATGTTCTGTTATGTTCGCTGAATATTGAATTATGGTTGATTAACTCCTACGTGGAATGATTTGATAGATTGGCACTCTCTTATTTGTTACATAATTTGGGTTTTTTTTTGTGTTTTTTTTTGTACATACGACATCCGCGGTAACGTTTCCCATGGAATCTGCGCAGGACATAAACTGGTTAGGATCTTATAAAAATCGAACCAAACTTGATAAATACTGGTAATGTGATCCTTCATGAGGTACCCCCTTTTCCGAAATAATTACATTTTTCTCTATACTGCCTGAAATGTTTTCAAATGGCGGATTATGACCACGTGTTTCTTGTCAGACCGATCCGAATATGTAACACGGTAATCCTTTTTCTAAATACGGGTGAAGAGGCTAGCTTCTATTCAACAAAAATTCAAAAATTTTAAGCTGCTATTTCTTCGGTTTCTTCCGCACTAGTGGTCAGGGAGAAAGGCCAGTATAAATCCGCTTGAACCAATCTCTATCAAATATTACTCCGAGTTGAAAAATAACTTGGGCATACAGTTCAGTTTAAAGGCGAGTGTGGATTATACTTCTTACAAATGCAAGGGGCTTACAGTAATTCTTCACACCTTTAGCGATAACACCCACAGTAAAGTGAAAACATTAACAACACACTCAAGTCTTTATCAGCCCTTCGTGTATATACTAAATCTTTGACTGCAATCTGGTATAATTATAGGGAGAAAATAAATTACATCTGAAACAAAGAATAGAAAAAAAAGGAGAGAGAACAAGTTTAGTGTGTATTTAAGGGGTAGAAATATTTTTTAAAATTAAAAAAGGGAAACCGCCTACCTGGATTTTGCTCTCTGTTTCAGAATGACAAACATATGTTAAACTTCACCATCAAATTGCTCCTTGGAACAAACCAGTCAAACATTTTATTTCTCACAAATTATATTTTTTTCCCTCTCTCCAGAATGATTCACCGAAATTCACACATCTGAAAGTTTCAGCTGTTCGATGGGGTTTCCTCACTATATATCTCTGATGTTTGGGAGGAAAAGTCAGAAGCAATTGACACCTCCAAACATGCTACAAAACTAAAAGATGTTTTGATGGCCCCACGGCAAGCTTCCCTTCTTTCCTGTCGAATTTCTCACTATTTGCAACGGTCATAATATAGTTATAATTTGCCCAGCAGGTGCGTGGAATTAAATATATAACTTCACCACATAATTTATAATGCGACCTTTGTGTTCAATTCGGCTTATACTTGAAGTGCTATAGAAAGAGAAAACATATTCAAAAGGGACCACGTGCAAACAACCTCCCCGTGCTTCACTGAAACCCCCTCTCCTCTACTCGGACTCACTAATATTATTGGTACAAAGGGGGGAATGAAAAAAGGAAAATTCTGTCACATGAAGGCGTGAATACTCCTTTCAGAAAGGATATTGTCAAGGCACAAATAATTTCCAGATCAAATACATAAATTTGCCAACAATACTCGGGTGGTTATAAGTGGCGATATAAATGGAAATATTCCGTGCCGTATCAGAGACTAGCGGCTCACACCTATTTGTTTGCTCTGTGATTCACAAGATCTCGACAATGTTACCATTTTATTTGCCAAGGTAGTGAAAGTAGAGGTATTTGGATTCGGGATTATAAAGAAACACTCAGAAAAAATACCTCTTACATTTTCTATATCAAGAGGAACTGATAAATGATAGTCAAATAGTAACCAAAAAACCGTGTTAAATTATGTACATGTTGTCAATGATCTACGTACCAAGAGACAGAGTTGCGAGCAAAAGTGTACCAAAAGTACAGAGGAAAATAGGAAAAAAGTGTACCAAAAGTACAGAGGAAAATAGACAAAAAAGTGTACCAAAAGTACAGAGGGAAATGGAAATGTGCACAAATGTGTTCAAAGTTAAACAATTTACTGTATTTCGAATAAATTCCATCATGAGAGAGAGAGAGAGAGAGAGAGAGAGAGAGAGAGAGAGAGAGATCCGTTTACATAAACTGATATTGAACGATGATTTTTCAACAAAAAGTTTGAAATAGAAAACCACCCTGATTTTTAAAAAATGTACCAACAGCCAACAGTAATTAGCAAAATAAATTCTGAAAGTTAGTTTAAAATATTGCCATACGATTTCCTGGCGTGGGGTTATATTAAAACTAGAATCTATTCCTACGTATAGTCTAAATGTACATTGTTCCTTCAAGTTTAATTGAAATGTGATATTACAATAATGCTTATCCATAAAAAGAAAAAAACATCGCAAGTAATGTGACAAGTTTCTCAAATTCGACATCTTAATCTCCCCAAACCTGTTCAGAGGTAATGGACCATGATTTTAAGTTGAAAATAAGTGGATAAGAATTCAAGGTAAATGAAAATAGCACAGTATAGGACGAGGATTGGCATAGGCAACACATATCGAGTGTGTACATTTAATGAAAAAATAATAGAAAAACACATCGTCTTGTCCAGCCCTCCATTGTAAAATAGCGACGGACCGGCGTTGACGGTTTGAGGCCGGGAATCTTATTTCTTCTTTGGCGCGCCAGAAATGGTAAAAAATATTGAGAATCTGTAAAGATGTGTCTAACACTTTGATGTACTGAATACATGGACTCGTGATGTATAGCATACAACCAGAATCTAAAATTGTCTATCGATGATTTATAGGAGAGAGAGAGAGAGAGAGAGAGAGAGAGAGAGAGAGAGAGAGAGAGAGAGAGAGAGAGATGGTGATGATTTGGACATCTGCAAGAAATGAAACCGAAAACAAAAGCATTCAGCTATTTAACTACATACCTTTATATAAGGACAGCTAACGTTAATTTAATTCTAATTAATTCAAAAAAAACTGTAAATAATAGTGTACTTCTTTTCTTTTGTTTTTTTTTAAGACAATGGATAAACTGTCCTTGATAATAAAACACTTCTGTTAGATCATAAAACATGGATTTTAAAATTATACCAAAAAAACTATCAAAATAATACAGGTTAATTCTCATGAAAACGAAAATGTCAAGAAAGTAAGTGAAGAAATAAATATCCTTGTGATAAGAACAGCACATGCTGTCAGTATGATGATCTCGACACATGGAATTAGGTCTAAATTAGCTGATGATTTGTAGCTCTACAAGAAAGTTCAGTCTGGTTGACATGTCAATGGCATTGCAACCCGAATTTTCCCGTGGAGATATAGATCTGCAGCTATACATACAGAATGGAGGACAGTCTTGAATCGAAATAAATCTGTTATTATTAGATGTAATACAAAACTTCGATTGCATTAGAGGTAAAGGAATGTATTAGTTACAAAGATAAGGCAAAAAGGAAAAATTATGAGAGAGAGAGAGAGTCGAGGCTACGTGTATTTTGGTATTAATTTTGATTGAACAATTAACAACTTGTTACATTTGGTTGACTCTTTATGTGAAAGAAGAGATTACAAACAGTGCACGATGTAACATGAACAAACAAAATAGTGAAAACAGACCCTTACATTTCATGAAAAAAAACCTCGCATCATCTTTATACACAATATTCAGCTTGTTGTAATGTTTAAATAGCATTGCTATATAGTTACAAAATAAAGTATTGACTGTTCAGAAAATAATAATAACCAACACTTCATATACATATTGATTGCCCTGTATAACAGAGGAGTTGTTACATTTACAGATGTATCATTATCACATTGCGTGCTGTTCTTGCCAGAGCAAATTAAAAGATACTTTGCTTACCTGCTATTCAAGATATGATCACGTGACATCCTTTAAACATAATCTTGCGGGCAAAGAGATGCTATATGTTCATCGATGTCCTTTCTTTATAAGTTAGTTGCACGGCATTTTCTCGTATGATATATATATATATATATATATATAAAATTTTTAAAGTCTGAAGCAAATTCCACGGGAGGTTTTGTTCACAACTTTCATCCGTTGAGGCATTTGAATCTGAATTTAATTTCACCCAGGTGCATAGTTTTTTTTCTTCTCTTTGCTTGGTCTACGCGCCTAGATGTATCGACTTCTATTTTCTTCCACAAAAGTACTATTTTTTTTTTTTTTTGCACAAAGCAGCCAGACTGTGATTAAATGCTGGACAAAGATATCAGGCGCGTTATAATATAGTAATCTACGGATAGTCTTATTTCAAATAAAGAATGGGGAATGGCACGCTGTCACGCAAGTGTTCCTGCATCAAGATGGCCAAAATGAAAAATTACGAACCAAGCAAGGTAATGCAATCCGCCAGTATCCCCTGTTTATTTTGCTTGAACTAGAAATAAAAGCCGGGAGCCTGTCATCATTTGGATTATATGATACCACTATTGAAGCCCGGATGAATAACTACATCTTAATTAATGCGCGCTGGATTTGTTTATGACTTGATATTTTTTCCCCTCTTCTCTTCGACGAAGAAAGCATAGTTTTTTCTTGTAACGTTATACTGCTGGTGTTGCCTTGACTTAGGAGAATATTTGATCGGTAAATTATACCCGAAAGGGAATACATGTATTGCTATAGGGGTCCGTGAAAAACGTCTATTTGGAACACAGTCAAAGAAACAGAGCATTATTCCTTCAATGCTTTTGGTTGGTTGGATGCTTGGTTGATATTGTTTTGCAGAACCGGTTCTGACCAAATGTTTAAAAGTTACAATTCGGTAGAATGGTCGAATATAAGAAATACTATTTTCAACACTGTTAAAGAATAAAGATTAAGTAATTCAGCGTAGAATTATAAGTATATGTATGTGCTCTAGACAAGAACACCTTACCAAATACTGTAAACGCAGATAAATTAAGTTTCGTTTATTTCGTGAAAAGTCATAATTAATTTATGATTAGCGTGGACAATGGGACAATATAAAGAAAATTAAAATTTAAACCAAATAAAACAATTTTGTATCACATAATATTTTCTTTTTAGGCCAAATTGCAACGCTAAAAATATTCATTTATCAAAAATATTTCCTTGGCCCAACTGGATCTTAGTCTCTTTCATTTCTTCAGTCGGGCAAAATATCCTTATTTCTTTTCGGATTATTGAAGATATGTTGATCGACCAAATTTTAGAACTGTAATAGACTTACTCTACATATCTATAGTGGGTACCTGTAACAATATCGAAACGTTGAGGGATCCTGGTTACGGCACCAAATTATTTTTTCTAATAATCGTGTATTCCTTCAGCCTCCCAATGCACTTTTCGAAAAATCATTAATTTGCATTGTGTTGTATTTTATATATCATAAATGTTATATTGGAAACATTGCCTTTTGTTTATAAATGATCAAGTTTTGGATTCCCCCGTTATGCAGAATTAATAAACTTTTATTCACATTTTTGGTCAACATTCATCTTAAACCGTATCCCTATGTTATATGAACTCAGTAACGCTAACTTTTCCTTTTTTTCCTTTTTCCTTTCTCTCTTTTCAATTAGCCAATCAGACATATGAATGAATGATCGTAAATGTTGATCGTAAACTTGTCTTAAAATGACAACCAATGTTTTCAGAGAAAATCAGGATAAACATAAAATTTGAGAATAAAAGCATTGCTGGTGTAGAGAAACAATTTTCCTCTGGCTAATTCTAGTAAAGTAATATCAATGCATTAGAATCTCAGTAGATTAGCTGTATAGAATAAAACTGCATTATGGGGACAAAACAAAAGCCATCACATGCAAGTGGAAGTGACAGAAGCAGACAGATTTTCGCTAATTTTGTTTTATGTTCTGAGAAGTGTTCAATACAAGGCGGTGACAAAAGCGCGTAAAACAGATATTCACTCCAATCACTTCTATCTCTTGTCATACACACACGCAATTAAAATACGCAAAGAAAGGGGAGATAAATCATAATCATAGAGGCCAAGAAATAATCTGTATTCTTGTATTATAGAGTAATAGGAGAATTAACAGAAAATGGTTATGTAATCCAGTGTGATTAATTCCTAACGCTAAAAGATGTCTAAATTGCATAACCCTGATATAATCTGCAGAGGATATAAAAAACGCGCGAAAACGGGGGTTTATCGTTCTGCTCGGCCTAATTGTGCGTCATAAATATCAATTCTTTATTCAGACGATATTATTTCAATTCCAGATGGTGTGAAGACGATGCCAAGAAGTGGCTGTAACAAAAATTATGCAGATACAGTGAATAAAAGACTTCTGTTGTATTTCAAAGCTTGCTCTTTGCATGGAAACAAATATTACTCATAAGAAAGTAAGAATCCTATTTTGCAAATGAGAAAAGTTTCTATACGTGCCCATATCATAACCAAATACTTTTTTTTTTGCCCTTTAACGAATACTCGATAATTATTTGTTTTCATAATTAATATTCTTATGGAAACACATCACATTTCATACATGTCGTGTTTAAAATATTAACATTCATTCCTCTTTTGTCGGTGAATTTAAAATAAAGAAACGCGAGAGAGAGAGAGAGAGAGAGAGAGAGAGAGAGAGAGACTAAAAATCAAATTGTTAGAGCAATAGTAGACAAAATGGTAATCACAAGCAGTAATTAACCAAGGAAATCTCAAACATGTACTTTCACTGAAAAAATATATTGATATATTCTTATATACATGTAGAAATCAGTTCCACCGATCGACGCCATTGTCGAATGACTCTTTTGGCTGTTACATTCTGACGTGTATCATTTTCTCTCTGATTCTGGGAGAAATGTATGGTTTTGTTTATTTTATTTTCCAGTAAAAAAAAAACTTCTTGAGATCAACTGTGGTGGAAACGATTTCCTCGAAGATTTCCACTTTTTTATTGCGGAAATGAGATACAGAGCGTATCGGAGAATCTGCAGCTGCAAATTTAACAGATTTAATGTCCAAATAAAAATAGCTTTCAAGTGTCAAACATAGGGAGGAATAGAAAGGTTTTTGTTTTGCATTCAAATGACTCTTCGAGGCATGGTGCTTCAAGGCCGACTTTGACAGAATTGCGATGCAAGAGGTGTTAGGGTATCAAAGATTCAACCAAAAAATACAATTTTTTACGTTTAGCACAAACACGTGTGTGTATTTTCTTCTGATGACGCCGAGTCTTCCCAGAAAACAATGCAGACCAAGATTTCTTACACTTTCAGAATATTTCTGACAGAACCGTACTCATTCACGTTGACTTTCATTGATATGGTGTCAAAACAAATACTTTCGCTCTCCTCTGAATTCCCCCTGCCTCATTTCGATGTTTACGAGATATCGCAAACACCATAAAACGTCGCCCTGCTATCTACCGCGTCCATTCCATCTCCATCTTCCTAAAAAATGATAGTTGCAAGTGCACATCTGTGTTTGCTATTCCTTAAAATATTGTTTTTCTAAATAACAATCATTGACATTTTTCAAGAGCCCCCAACAGGTGAGAGTCAGTCAACGCCCAGAATAAGACACAGGTGCTAGACATTTCAGATTTCTTCCCCCCAAAATAACCCGTGTTGCAGGGGTATCGCTCGCCTCCTTTGGGTGCGAGTTAATCACTACTTGCTGTTATTTTTTCTCGCCACGTTTTGAAATTTGAGCTCCGAAACTTATGTTTAGTGCATCAATGGGCCACCAGCGTTGTTGGTTTTCGGTCCAAGACTGACGGACAAAACGCAAGAAAAATCCTTTCTATAAAACTTGGTCATATTTGATTTTTTTGTCGTTGTTTATTTATTCAAATTAACAAGATGTTCAAGCGCTATGAAGTTGAGGGTTTTTTGGGTTTTTTTTACACAAATTGTGTGCCAAATACGAGATCTGTTTTCTCTTAGATTGCAAACTTTTGCACGATTTTTGAGATCTTGGAGTGAATTTGAAAAGCTACACCTGCTGAATTTAGTGGGTTTAATTAGAATACTTCTGTCTGTTGAAAGTGCTTCTTATCAAAATAAATGTCAGCCTGCTCTAGATTAAAACAATGCCAGAAAATTTCAATCCTTTCTTAGAACAGTAAAAATATACATACCGAAACAATAAACAACGAGAGAGAGAGAGAGAGAGAGAGAGAGAGAGAGAGAGAGAGAGAGAGAGAGAGAGAGCACAAAGAAAGACAACTCTATCTCAGTGGATATGAAAAGCACAAAATATAAAGAAGGGGTTTCGTGCATTATCCAAAAAATAATTATGCTTGATGAGACATTACATCACACCAAAACAGACAGGTCCTGACATTTAATCCCTCACCGACGATTAAGGCATTAACCTGGCCACCAAAGGTGTCAATAAAAAGGTGATCAAACATGCATTATTGAGGCGCTTATTTGCAATAATCAGGACCCACACGCCCCTACAGAGCGCACTTTTGTCATTATAAGGTTACTGATAGTCCAAGGAACCTTCACTTCAAAGATGGGGAATAAATTACAGATTAGTTTTGAATCAAAATCGAAATATTTGAAGAAATTGATATCAAGGTTTAAACGATACATTTTACTATTAAAATACTTGTAGTTTTTAATTAGGGTTTTTATTTCTTCAATAGAACTTAAATGCTGTGATTGAGATATATTTACGTCTCTCTGGGCATATTATTTACATTGCACTGACATCTTTCACAGAGTTAGCATTTGGGTTGTTTTGTTTGATAAGAATATAAAGGATTTTGTTACTTTTCCTACCATTGGCCTGCTTGCATACAGTACTCCGATGTTGTGTATAATAAGACCAACGGGCTGGGTGTACCATACTTTGAAAGTATAAATGACAATGATAGAGTGTAAACATGTTTACACAATGAATTTGTACACAGGTCACCATAACATGAATCACTTACTTACTTACTTTTATACTCTCTTCCGTCGCTTTTTAATATCAAGTTCAAGTTCAGTTTATTCACTCAAACCAAATATATTGGTACAAGAGAAACAAATATACAGAATAAACACAGATTCAAATCGTCGAAGAACATATATACATATATACAGTCATGCAGGGAAAAAAGTAGTAAAAATGGACTTGTATAACAAAAGTCATATTTGTATAATTTTCACTTTGATATATATAAAAGAATTAGCTCGATCAGGAAAACAGCAAAGGAAAAAGACAGCATCGAAAATATTTGAAATAAAAACACATATTTTTCTCAGAGATTTACAGTGAGACGATATGTTGATGTACGTTTTATTTTGTTTTACAGGTTAACTAATTCTTCAAGCGGAGACTAAGTAAAAGAAGATGGGGGAATAAGATGGCGCAACTGCCGATTTAGTTTAGTCGTAAAATACAATTTCAGATTTAGCATTTTTCAAATAAATTAATTTACATGTTATAATACAAGTTTACAAAAGGGTTATTTCTAACTATATTCAGTTTGAAATATTTAAAAAAAAAAAGATAAAAAAAAGAATAAACACTTAAGTCTTGGTGGTATCGAACCCACAACCTAAAAACCCAAGTTCTATAGAGTTTCCTAATGTCTGGTGCTCTAACCACTGAGCCATTTCATTCACAACAAAGAGCGTTGTTTACAATCGTTGGGCTACAAAATGACATTTTTAAAGTATAGTGGGTCATCTCTCCACATTTTTGTTGATTAAAATCGGTTCAAATTTCATTAAACCGCATTTAGACTATGACAAAAATATGGAGCTCAGACCCACTCTATAAAAGAAAAGGCATTGAAGTTATAAAAATGACACTATTTGGAGGTTTTGACACGCATACGCCAGTTTAAATCAACCTATTGCAAGTATTAAAGTATTTAAGGGTTACAAACCGATGTTACGTTTAATATACATTGTTTTTAATCATTTTTTTTTTTTTAAAAGTATCAAATTTAATGATATTTTAATTTTGCAGTATCTAATCATTCCTCATATGGGCATTTTACCCGCCTTATTCACCCATCCAATTTAAAACATAAATTGTAGACGAACAATTTACATCGTTATACCACATAGTAATCTCTGATGTACAGTTGCAGCTACTGGAGTAGCCATTTTTTATTGACAAAAGCTTGCCTGTACCGGAAATAAACTAGTACATGTATATGAAAGCCCCCACTATGTTTAAAATCATTTTAAAACAAACGGGCTTTCGTGAATTTCATTAGTAAGTTGTGAATTCAAATTATTCTGCATACAATATTAACAATTTCGTTCAATCTCTGGTTTTTTTACATGTCATGCAAAACATTGTTAGATTTCTAATCTTACATGTAATTACAATCATTCTATCATAAAACATACGTTAAAAAATGTAAATGGACAAAAGGTACAGGTCATATTACATGTATAAGTACTTATAAAAGGTCTAGAAGAGCAAGGCTAGGATATATTATGTTTAGAGGAAGCAGACAATCTCATAGATTTTAGCGAAGAACAAAGAAAGTAAAAGAAATTATAGACAATTGATATTTGTCAACATGTTGCATCAATTGCACTGTATTGTGTATAATATATTATATCAATATTATTTGACATGTAAGAATTTTTTAATTTGCATGTACTGCATGACTTTTATTTGTATCACAGATTTATTTTCATTGAATTGGAATGATATCTTTTTATTTGTTTGTTAGTTTGTTTAGGTTTTTTATTCTCTTCATAAACATACATTGAAATAATATATCCCCGAGTACCCAAACTCCGTCACCATAAGCAGAAAACCTCCCGCGTTTCTCTGTAAATTGTTTTTGTGGTTTTTATCATTTGCAATCACTAAATATAATCTGAAACAATATAAATTATAGCGAGCGCAGCGAGGCGGCGCGAAGCGCCGCTCGCGTAGCGAGCTCCATAGACAACGTGTACGAACGGAGGAAATTCGAGTTAAAATCTGCACATTGTTCAAAGAAAATTTTGTGGACCCGCGTGAAAACGTTCTACTATCCCAGTGATCCTTTGCGGTGCATAGCAACATCGTGGAACAGGAAGTGTTTCTACGGAAAATTCTTACCTCTACATCGCATACATCATTTTCATTTAACAATAAATAAATCTTAAAAACATTACAGTAAACAAATAAGCTTACGTAAAAAAAACCTGAACTTTATATGACGTCATTTCCTTCTCCGAATTTGTCCGACAATTTACGAAAACTGTCGAGCGCAAAAGAATGTTAACTATGACGTCACAAAATTCTCGCGTTTTAATTTCCCGCGATACATAAATTTAGAGGTGGATCAAGCATATTGTTGTGTCATTGTATTTTTTCCGGAATTATATTTTCTCCCCATGCTGATTTTTGTTTTTCTATTATATACTTCCGGTGTTTTAAGCACGAGTTTCGGACACAAGTCCCATCAACAATTTTCATCCTGAGTTATTTTAATAGGCAACCATGTAAGTTTAAAACATTATAAATAGTTTATGCTGGTGTTAATTTTCATAATGTGTCAGTAATAAGACAGAATTTTGGTTTATATCTGTAATTAACGATCTCGCTATTTTTAGTATCATGCTATTTTCAGTGCAGATTTTCTAGGCCTTTTATATAGAACTATAAACAGTAAAACTCAATTCCTTTATGTAAAATTTTGATATGTATGATATCATATGATGATTTGATAACTATGTATTATTTTGGTATATGAACAGTTCATTTATTGTTGGTATAATTTTCCAGCTTTCACAGAATGTCCCACAAAAGGACTGGTGTCTGTTTCCAGACGTGTTTATGTTGAATAAATTGAAGATACAGAATCTTTGGGATGTTTTTGTATTACTGACTAAACAGTGAAAGATGGACCCAAGGACTACCAGGAAACTCACAGAGAAAGGACAGGGATATTTTGAAGATGAAGTGCAGAGGTATTCTATAAAATTAGCACGTTTACACAGACTTATTGATGAAAATATCCTCATCATTGACCAGACAGAAAATCAGGACACATTGAAATTAACACAGGAACTCATAAAGAGAGACTTTTTAGAGTATGTTAGAATCCATGATGTATTTTGTGAATACCTTAACAGAACAAATATTGAAGACAGTCATATGGAACTGCAGTCTCATATGCTTATCTACACAAGTATACAATTCAAAGTGAAAGAAGCTCTTAATTCAGGCGAGAAATTAATAACAGAAAAACAACCTCCAGTTCTAAAGACTGAGAATATCGCCAACTCGAAGAAAACTCCCTCGAGAAAGTCAAGGTCAGTTAAATCAGTACACAAGTCATCAAGATCACATTCATCGAGTACAGTCTCCGACCTATATGTTCATCAGAAAATAAAGGCTGAATTGGCACGAAAAAAACTGGAGTTTGTCGACAGAGAAAGTGACCTCATGCGTCAAAGAGCAAAGGTAGAAGCTGAGGCCCTTGTGCAGAAAGCTACAATAGAGAGCCAGCTGTTACGTGTAAAGGCTGAAGAGGACACAGAATTGGCTGAACTTAGTGTGAAAATTCTTGAGGAGGAATTTCAAGAAAGCTTGGACAATGATAGTGAACACAGTGATTGGACAACCTCACACACGAATCGTTATGTGGTGAATCAGAGTTTGAATGTTGAGAAAATTGGAAACGACAACAACAGACTGTTGACACCAGAACCAGAACACGTAGCACCAGTAAGGACCCCTTATGTGACAAGAACTCTGCCAGTGTTTCCAGATGTGTCTTCCCCACCTCCATTTCAACCGGATAACAACGAGTCGATAACCGGTAATCTTGTGAAAGCAGAAATGTCACCTCAAGTGAATAGACACCTTCAAGAACAATTCTCAGCTGAAAATACATATGTACAGACAACTTCCAAAGATACTGTTAACTCAGACTCTGTACCAGACAAAAGACTTAATCCATCTGCCCAGCCTTTTGAAGGAAGTTGTACATCAAATCCTAATGCTCTTAATTCACACACAAGTCCTGTACTCAATCAAGCTGTGATGGACATGTCAAACTTTTTAACTAAGAAAAGCTTTATTCTTGAACGAGTGAAGCCCTTCGTTGGAGATTCAGAGTTCTACTTGGCATGGAAGAATACATTCAAGGAAGTGATGAAGGAGATTGATGCCTCACCATCCGTGGAACTTGACCTTATGATACACAACCTTAAAGGACAGCCTTATGAACAGGTGAAGAGTATCAAGAACTCTAACACAAGTGACTCATCTCTTGCGATCAAAAGAGCATGGGAAAGATTGGATTCCTATTATGGCAGCCCGGACAGAATCACAAAGGCCCTGAAGAACAAGTTAAATGATGTAATCGAGAAATTTGACTTCAACAACAAGTTGGACTATTTTCGTCTGTCCGATACCTTGAACGAAATAAGTGCCGTAAAGGATGACCCAAAGTACTGTCAAACCTTGAGCTACTTCGACACAGCTGATGGAGTAAACCCAGTTATTCACAAATTTCCTCGGAACTACCAAAACAAGTGGCGTGACAAAGCTATTCTCTTCAAAAGAAACAATGATGTAGTGTACCCTCCATTCAGTATGTTTTGCACCTTCGTACAGGATATGGCATACGTCATCAATGACCCTGGTTTTGACTTTGACAATGTACCTCAAAGGAAAACATCACAACGATTCGCATCACAGAGCAACTCAGCGTCACAAACCAAATCTAACAGACAATTTCACAGACAGACCGTTACATCCAACAAAACTAGTGTAACAGAAGAAAATGAAAGGATACGCTGTGCGATTCACAATTCTCACCACCTTACCAGTGATTGTAATGCCTTTCGTTCAAAGAGCATCGGTGAAAAGAAGGACATCTTAAGAAAACATGGACAATGTTTTAAGTGTTGTGATGGCAAACATTTGTCAAATAACTGTCATGTGTATGTGAAGTGTGACACTTGTGGTAGCAGATATCATTGTGCTGCTATGCACAATAACACTAACAGACCCGTACAGGCGTATGGCGGGGAGAGATCGAGCTATGACAGAACATCATTGCCGCATCCTAATACTAACACAGATCCCGTTTCACAGGTTAACGCTGTGTGCACAGAAGTCTGTGGCAATTTCAAAGGCAAGTCATGTGCTAAAATTGTGCTCATCAGTATTCATCACAAGCACAGTCAACATCCACCACTTAGTGTGTACGCCATACTTGATGAACAAAGCAACAAGTCTCTGGCTAAACCTGAACTGTTTGAAATTTTTGATCCGAACACAGCATGCGAATCATACAAACTGTCTACCTGTAGTGGATCCTCTATAGTCAGTGGTAGAAGGTCTCATGGATTTGTTATCAGCTCATTGGACGGACAAACAACATTTGATTTACCTACGTTGATCGAGTGTGATGCTATCCCTAATAACCGACATGAGATACCAACTCGTGAAGTTGCCATTTATCACCCCCATCTCTCAAAGATAGCGGACTTGATCCCACCCATAGATGATTCGGCAAACATATTGCTACTTATAGGCAGGGATCTTTTAAGAGCACACCACGTTCTTGACCAGATAAGAGGTACTTCCTCTCAACCTTATGCTCAACAACTACCATTGGGATGGGTAATTATCGGAGAAGCATGCCTAGATGGAATGCATACACCATCATCTATTGATGTTATGAAAACTATGATATGTTCTCAATCTGAAGAAACCCCTGTTGGTTTTTTTATACCTTGTGATCAGAAAATACATATTTCAGAGTGTGTGGAGAACAATTCAATATTCAAACGCACAAGTGAGGACAATCGACCATCGTTGTCAGTCGAAGATCGAGCTTTCCTGAAAATAATGGATAATGGTATGAAAAAGGATTCATCGGGACACTGGACTGCTCCCTTACCTTTCAAAGAACCACGCCCTGCTCTCCCTACTAATCGACAACAAGCGATGGATCGAGCTCTTAGTCTGGATAGGAGCCTTCAAAGGAACCCTACGAAGATGATGCACTTTCATGAATTTATGAAGAATTTGTTTGAAGCTGGTCATGTGGAGCAAGCACCGCCCTTGACCCCTGAAACTGAATGTTGGTATTTACCTCTGTTCGGGGTATACCACCCACAGAAGAAAGATAAAATCAGAGGAGTATTTGACTCGTCGGCAAAGTGTGATGGACTGTCCCTTAATGATGTACTATTAAGTGGACCTGATTTGATGAATAACCTGTATGGAGTTTTGCTGCGGTTTCGTCGAGAATCTATTGCAATTATGGCTGACATTGAGCAAATGTTTTATTGTTTTATGGTTGATGCAGATCACAGGAGATATTTGAGATTCATCTGGCACAAGGACAATGATTTTGAAAAACCCCTAGTTGACTACCAGATGAAAGTACATGTTTTTGGAAACAGTCCCTCCCCTGCAGTGGCGACTTACGGCTTAAGAAAAACAGCTGACATTGCGGAAGAAAAGTATGGCAAAGATATGAAGAAATTTGTTCATTTTAACTTTTATGTAGATGACGCACTGTCTTCACATGCAACCACAGAAGAAGCAATATCGTTACTTCAACGGACAAAGAGAGCTCTGGAGGAACACGGTCACCTACGTCTTCACAAGATAACCTCCAACTCCAAGGAAGTACTAGCTGCATTTGATCATCAAGATCTAGCTAAAGACCTGAAGAATTCGGAATTCTTGGCTGATGATCTTCCAACACAAAGAAGTCTGGGCGTTTGCTGGAATCTTCAAGAGGACTTCTTTACCTTTAAAGTAAACATAGGAGAGAAACCCTTCACTAGACGTGGTGTCCTCTCTTCTATCAATAGTCTGT
The DNA here is from genome assembly GCF_963853765.1 of Magallana gigas. NCBI lineage: Eukaryota > Metazoa > Mollusca > Bivalvia > Ostreida > Ostreidae > Magallana > Magallana gigas. The sequence continues at coordinate 19,763,788 of NC_088858.1, read as the reverse complement.
TTGATCCTCTTGGATTCGTAGCCCCAGTGACAATTGCAGGAAAAGCAATTCTCAGAGAGGCCATGACCAGTGGTTTGGATTGGGATGAGCCATTGCCGCCTGATTTTATCCAAAGATGGAATGCGTGGAGGTCATCATTGTCAGGTCTTGAAATGCTTTGTGTACCGCGTACTTATGGAGGAGTACCGATAAGCCAAGCACATAGTACAGAACTTCTGGTTTTCTCTGACGCGTCTACAATGGCTATTGCTGCAGTCGCTTATGTGAAACTGGGTTACGGAACAGAACAACGACTTGGATTCATTATGGGAAAAACCAAGCTAGCCCCAAAGCATGGACACACCATACCGCGGCTGGAACTCTGTGCAGCTGTTTTAGCTGTTGAACTGTATGATCTTATTACTAGAGAAATTGACATTAAATTTGACAATGTTTCCTTTTTTACTGACAGTAGAGTTGTCATAGGTTACATTAAAAATGAGTCAAAACGATTCTTCACGTATGTAGCAAACCGTGTGGATAAGATTCGCAGACTAAGTGAACCTGAAGACTGGCACTACATTTCCACAAAGTTGAATCCAGCTGATGAAGGCACTCGCTCAGTGCAAGTGAAAGACTTGCAGAATAGCTTATGGTTAAATGGACCACCTGTAACGCATGAATTGTTCCATTATGATCAGGAACCACAACTATGTGGAGAAGAATTTGATGATGATTCAGAAGTCAAATCTTGCAAGATGGAAGTGCAACCATGCTGCAATTTAGGGTCGCATCGTTTTGAGAAATTCTCAACCTGGAGTAAACTCACTCAGGCAATATTGCTGATTCAGAAAGTTGTTAGATGGAACTTACTACACAAACGTAGAAATGGAGAGGACAAAAATCCACTTACCTTGAGAGCTGCTGAACTTCTGATCATTCACGTCATTCAACATGAGGCTTTCCTGGATGAGATTATCGCCTTAAAATCTGGACAGACTGTGCTTAAAACGAGTCCCATTTATGACCTCGACCCTTACCTTGACGACACTGGATTATTGAGAATTGGAGGAAGACTTCGCCGTTCGAACCTGACTACCCAGGAAAAGAATCCAATCATTACTCCTAAGAAGAGTCACGTTGCAACTCTGCTCATAGATCATTTTCACAAAGAAGTAAAACATCAGGGTCGTTTGTTCACAGAGGGTGCAATACGTAGTGCGGGGTATTGGATCATCGGGTGTCGTCGTCAAGTGAACTCTTACTTGCGAAGGTGTGTGATCTGTAAGAAACTTAGAGGAAAACAGCAGCAACCTAAAATGGCCGACCTTGCGGAAGTTCGTCTTCAACCTGCCCCACCATTTTCATTTGTTGGAGTAGATGTTTTCGGACCCTGGGGTGTAGTTACTAGAAATACCAGAGGAGTGAAGGCGCAAGCTAAAAGATGGGCAGTTATATTTACCTGTTTGGTCATTCGAGCGGTTCATATTGAGGTGTTAGAAGAGATGAGCTCTTCCAGTTTTGTTAACGCATTACGCCGTTTTGTTGCACTGAGAGGAGAAGTACGGGTGATATGCTCAGACTGTGGAACCAACTTTGTTGGAGCTGTGAAGGAACTGAATGCTAGTGTTATTGATGTAAATGATAACATTCTCTCTAATTTCATGAAGAAAAAGGGAATTCAGTGGAAGTTCAATCCCCCACATGCATCTCATATGGGCGGATCTTGGGAGCGATTAATTGGCGTTGCGAGGAAGATCTTGAACTCTCTGCTCCTGGATGCCAAAGTCACACGCCTTACTCATGAAGTACTGGTAACTCTAATGGCTGAGGTAACTTCCATCATTAACGCTCGTCCACTGGCTGGAATCTTCTATGATCCTCAGGAACCCTATCCTCTTTCTCCAGCAACTTTGCTGACCTTGAAGACAACCCATACTGTGGACTCTTTCAACCTTGAGGAGTTTTCCCAGAAAGATCTACACAAAAACCAATGGCGCTGTGTACAGTACCTTTCAAATTGCTTTTGGAAGAGATGGAAAATGGAATACTTATCTTCACTTCAACAGAGAAAAAAGTGGCAGAAGGATGAGAGAAATCTGACGGAAGGTGACCTTGTCCTCCTTCGGGACAACACTTTGCATCGAAATGACTGGCCAATGGGTATAATAGAGAAGACACACCATAGTGATGACTCGCGTGTCCGCACCATTGAAGTTCGCGTGGGCCCAGAGAGGAAGATCTACAGGCGTCCAGCAACGGAAGTCGTGCTTCTTGTACCAAAAGAACAGTAGAACTTGATTTAGTTAAAAATTCGTTGAAGTTAAGTGAAACTTCATGTTATTGTGAATTTTTGGTTAATTAATATTTTGATCGTGTTTAAGTAAAAGGGTGATATTATCATATCAGACGGGGAGTGTTGTGTCATTGTATTTTTTCCGGAATTATATTTTCTCCCCATGCTGATTTTTGTTTTTCTATTATATACTTCCGGTGTTTTAAGCACGAGTTTCGGACACAAGTCCCATCAACAATTTTCATCCTGAGTTATTTTAATAGGCAACCATGTAAGTTTAAAACATTATAAATAGTTTATGCTGGTGTTAATTTTCATAATGTGTCAGTAATAAGACAGAATTTTGGTTTATATCTGTAATTAACGATCTCGCTATTTTTAGTATCATGCTATTTTCAGTGCAGATTTTCTAGGCCTTTTATATAGAACTATAAACAGTAAAACTCAATTCCTTTATGTAAAATTTTGATATGTATGATATCATATGATGATTTGATAACTATGTATTATTTTGGTATATGAACAGTTCATTTATTGTTGGTATAATTTTCCAGCTTTCACAGAATGTCCCACAAAAGGACTGGTGTCTGTTTCCAGACGTGTTTATGTTGAATAAATTGAAGATACAGAATCTTTGGGATGTTTTTGTATTACTGACTAAACACATATGTACTGGATCATGTAGGAAGTACTCAGTATCAGTGTTAACGGTGACTCTTTGGCTAATTAGTTTTGTTTTGATGATATTTTTTTTTGCTTAGTAAATACACATGCAAGTTCCATGCTAAATTTATTGTCATATTGATCCAATCATATATGCATACGTTAGGTAGGTGACAAAAAATTATTAAGAAAGAAAAGTCTAATCATTATTAGATCTACGTGCAGCCACGTCATTTTGAATAGATAAAAGAAAAGAATTAAACTGTTAAAATATCTACCGGTACATGTATTTGTTATATAGTTGCATATGTGGTCAAATAATATTGGATATCACACACTTAGAAAGGGGTGAGGGAAAATAATTAAAACACAGGTTACAACAAGGAACAAAATGAGAAATAACAGACAAAATTTATTTTTTACTGATTTTAATGATCATTATTAAAAGGTAAAGAAAAGATAAAACATAATTGTATCTACATAAAAAAACGGCGTTGTGTTTATCAAAATATTTTAATACAATGTAAGTCTGTTTAACATTTTATTAATGCTCAGTGGTAGTTTGTTTAAGTGTATAAGACTAGGAAGGGGCCATTGGATAACTTCGGGTTCCTTGCGGTGGTAAAAGTTTTCGAGACAAAGCCAAAGTTTTTTGGTTGGGGCAAGTCCACGGGTTGCATTTAACAATGATGACAGATGTGTGGTTCCTTCTGCGCTCGCCCCAACGGTCACACCGTAAAACATATTAAAATTATTAACAAAAATATTTTTATTTTTATTCAAATAAGCCCTCTGAATACGACGTTTATCACACGTGCTATCATAACTTATGAACCTAACTCCGTCACCCACATGCTCTATGATATGGCAGGGAATGAAGACACATTAACAATTTAGTTAAAACTCAATTTGTATCTAGGCCAAGTTATAATAAGTAAAAATGGTGCATACAATTTAAATTGTATTTAATTTCATCGAAATGAAATGATCGCCAGAATATAAAATGGGTCCATGTAACAACAATCACAATGGCCTTTCAGAATTTATGGATGCCGTTTGATTTATGTCCTTATATATTTCAAATATCTTATATCATTAATTAATATATTACTTATTAAATTATTTATTTATTACATTTTTAGAAATGTAGCATATTCTAAATAGCGATATACCGGATATGTCTATACCCTGTATAAGGCAAAAGTATCGGCATGAGCGATTTGACGTTATCATCAAGAGTAGTGCATAAAGGCTATTGCGGTCTGAAAAAAATGTATTAATTACCTTAATCAAAAATGTATTACATGTGAAATGTTTCATCTTGACCTCTCTAAAAATGGCTGACCACCGTAAATGATCGAATGGGTCCGCATGTCAGAAATATCGATATTTTAGTGCACCCGTGAAAAAGTTTTAGCTGATTTCACACAATTAATGGTGCATAAAATGAACAAGGTTTAATTCTGTTATTTTTTGACATATTCTTAAATTTAACCGTTACAAATTGTTGACATTTGATTAAAGATTTTTGACATGTAAAAAATGACGTCATAATCGTACTTGATTTCAAACGGCGAGGAGTTTCCCGAAAGTGACGGAGTTAGGGTAGTGACGGAGTTAGGGGGCTATGCGATACATGTATTAACCAAAAGCCCCAACCTCGTATATATCTCAGGATCCAAAAAAACCCCCCAAAACAGCAACAACAAACAAACAAACAAACAATTAAACAAAAAGAAAAAAGATTGCCCCTCCCCCTTCCTTTCGGGAGCATGTAAAAAATTGAATTGAAAATAAGAAAGTTAAGGGTAGAATTAAAATTTTTCATAATGTTGATATAAAAATGTAGGTACATGCACGTATCTAGGCACCCTCCATGGATTAGGATTTTCATGATTTGCGAATTTCCTTTTTTTGTTTGCTTGTCAAGATTTATTCTGGATGAGTATGCCCCCTTTCAAAAACGATGCTACGTGCCTGTATTAGAATGGCTAGCATAGGCATTGCATGAGCCATATTGGCTGTTTGGCAGTTATCGAATTTTTTGACGTTTCCCGCCAAACATTTTCGGAACCCCTCGTGCTTTTGTTTTGCATTTCGAAAATAGACTTTGTAGTCACTCGCGACAGAAATATCATTGATATGCTGAGTGTACTATCTGAACGACTCTTTATTGTGTGTAAAAAATAAACTGTGTTTTTCACCTTTTCCGATCAGAAAGACGGTGTTGTGTGACTGTAACGTTAAGTGTTACGACATGGGCAGCGAAAAGAAACCGACCATCATAATTACAGGTAATTAACATGCATGAGGTTATTATTTAGGTCCGTAAATTCTATTTGTTTCCCACTTCACATACAGAGTTGTTGGGTTTTTTTTTTTGGTTTTTTTTATAAACGTGAAGTGGCCTTTTAAGATTTAATGGAAAGGCATGTCTGTTCAGGGACTATTCTCTTTTAAGAGAATATTCAGGGACGTCCCTGGTTTGTTTTAATAGTGTGTTAAGCCGGCCTTGTCGGTCTGTTACTTAAAAAATGTTAAGGCCAATGTCATAGTTCTAAGACCCAAGGATAATAAATTCTTTAAATAGACTATTCATAAGAAAAAAATTATGTTAGTTGACTAAGTTAGTTAAAACTAACACTTCAAACAATAAAAATTCATATAACTTGTCTAAGTTAGTTTAACTAAGAGCAATTTTCTTAAAAGGCCTAAATTCCAAGAATCAAAATTCGAAATTCAAATAATACTCTGTTTTGTATAAATTACAGGATTTGGACCATTTGGAGAACATTCTGTCAATGCAAGCTGGGTGGCTGTACAGAATTTAAAGCGAAGGAATCTGTTGCCTCATCTCGATGTTCACATACAGGAAATTCCTGTAGATTATCAGGAAGTCAGCCAAATTGTACCAAATTTATGGAAAGAAAAAAATCCTCAGGTTCAGTATATTAAAAATTATGTGCTAAAAATGGCATGAAATATTTAATTAATGATATCAATTTTTTAATTTCCTCATCTGTTTTCAAACATTGTGAATACTGATTTTAAGTTTTGCTTAATAAAATATGCACATTAGTATTCCTTCTTTAAAAAAATATTTCTGTAATCTTTTGTTCTATCAACTTCCTGGTATGAATTTAAAGTACTTCTGAAACTTTAGTATTAAATACTTAGAGAAGGGTAGTATTCAAGATCATAGCAGCTACCTAATTCTACATTACCACAGTCATCTTGAATGATATGATAGCTTAACAGTAACATTATTATTTCTTTAGATGCATTCAATAGGACCTAGATATCTAATCTAGCCTCTAGGTTAGCATGATCTTCAATGCAGCCCATTCTGCATGGCTAGGATATATGGACATTAACAGTATTTACCATTAATATGGCCAGGCAAGCTCAATCTTGGTAGAAATGACTGTAAATTTAGAAAAGACATTTGCTAAAGACAAAATCAAAGTACCAAAGAGCTGACACTGCAATAACATTACATATTTTTTCTTACCAGATGGTTTTGAATTTATAAAATGAAATTAATGCATTCATAAGATTGTTACACTGTTTTTTTTTCTAGCTTGTGGTCCATGTTGGGGTCTCCGGTATGGCAAATAAAATCACCGTTGAACAGAGAGGTAATAATACAGGCTATGAGAGGATGGATGTCAAAGGTCAAAGACCAAAGAAGAAGTGCTGCATCAATGATGGAGAGGAGTGTATATTGTCCGGAATTGACATGAGTCAAGTCTGTGATGAAATAAACAAGGCGGAGAATGAATTGGAGGCCGAGGTGTCACACGATGCGGGAAGGTGAGTCCATGACATCAAAGCGTAAAAGTTAAAAGGTGGAAGATATGTACTGTACAATTGTAAAATTTGTGTTAAGTGTGATATATTTATTTCCATTTCACATGTTTACATTTTTGGTTTTGAAAAAAAAAATTATCCAGAGTTTCAAAAATACATGTACTTCCGTATACCAGATATGTATATACAGTCAAGCTTTGTTATCTTGAACTAGATTGGACTGTTTTTAAAAACTTCAAGATATCCAAGTATTCTAGATATCGAGGGTAAAATACTTGAAAAATAAGTAGTTGGGTCTTAAAAATCACCTCCACATATCCACTGTATTCGAGATATCAGTGTTCGAGATATCAAAGTTTAACTGTATTATATAGAATTAATTGATTTAAAAGTTTAAATATTCATCAAATTATTGAATTGACACTAACATCGAGAATGATTACTATTTTCAAGGTGTCCACAATCTCCAACAAGCATGTTTGGCATGTATTATTGATATTCCTGTGTCTCTGATTTCACACACAGGTACCTGTGTGACTTCTCCTTCTACACCTCCCTGTCGATTGACAGGTCTCGCTCCGCCTTCATTCATGTCCCGCCCCTCGGACAACCCTACAGCGAGGACCAGTTAGGAGACGGTTTGGCCATAGCTGTGTCTGCCATGTTGAAGCAGCTAACAGATCAGAAGTCTTCTTGATCCACTGTAGCATCTGAATCTACATTGTATTCTGTGTTTTACCAAAGACTTTGAAGCAATGCATAATAATTTTTATCTGTAACATTTTATTCCCCAACTACATCTATTTTAAATTTGTAATATGTAACAGTAGACTTAAATTGATTTCCCTGACTAAGATTGAAAATCAAATTGAAAAAGAACTGTGTCAGACTGTTGCAAACTAAAATTTCTGCTGTGTAAACAGTGTTCATGTATTTGAATTGCATATTCCAGAGAATTTTTCATCTTACAAAATATTGTAAAAGAAGAAGGAAACTTCCCATTCAAATCATACGGAGTTTTTTCAATGATTTTTAATGATATTTTGAAGAGTTTTTCAGTGTGCCATTAATTTATTTTGCCACTTGGTATTTTTTTTATTGTGTGCAATATATATTATTATACTTTCATGTTAAATACTGAAATCTGATTGGTTTAGACGCAGTTGATAATCCGTTCTATTACCCTCAGCGTTAGCAACACACTTAGCAACGGGTAACACTATATAAATAGTGCCTGTTTGGGAGGGTAACAGTTGAAATTGACACCCCCAGAAAACCATTGTCAACCGACGCGAAGCGGAGGTTGACAATGGTTTTCGAGGGGTGTCAATTTCAACTGTTATCCTCCCAAACAGGCACTATTTATTTTGTTATACTGAATGTCTTAATTTTTAAGAAAATTTTACTGCTTTTATATAGGAATAACGTGAATTCTACAGCGAACCGTACACGCATAATTTTCGCGCATGTAACATTTTTTAATGTTACCCGTTGCTAAGTGCATTGCTAACGCTGAGGGTAATAGAAAATATTATTAACTGCGTCTTAACCAATCAGATTTCAGTATTTAACATGAAAGTATAACAATATATAAATAGTGCCTGTTTGGGAGGGTAACAGTTGAAATTGACACCCCAAGGAAACCATTGTCAACCGACGCGAAGCGTTTGCAATTCGTTGTGTTACCCGTTGCTATGTGTGTTGCTAACACTGAGGGTAATAGAACGGATTATCAACTGCATCTAACCCAATCAGATTTCAGTATTAAACATGAAAGTATAATAAAACGAATTGTTACATGCGCATAAATCATGCGGTACGGTTCGCCGAAGAATTCATGTCATTTCTATGTAAAAGTAGTAAAAAATTCTCTAAAATTAAGACATTCAGTATAATAAAATAAATAGTGCCTGTTTGGGAGGATAACAGTTGAAATTGACACCCCTCGAAAACCATTGTCAACCTCCGCTTCGTGTCGGTTGACAACGGTTTCCTCGGGGTGTCAATTTCAACTGTTACCCTCCCAAACAGGCACTATTTATATATTATCATACTTTCATGTTAAATACTGATACTGATTGGTTTAGATACAGTTGATAATCTGTTCTATTACCTTCAGCATTAGCAACACACTTGGCTACGGGTAACACAACGAATTGTTACATGCGTGTAAATTATGCGCGTATGGTTTGCCATAGAATTCACGTCATTCCTATTTAAAAGCAGTAAAGTTTTCTTTGAAATTAAGACATTCAGTATAATAAAATAAATAGTGCCTGTTTGGGAGGGTAAGAGTTGAAATTAACACCCCTCGATAACCATTGTCAACCTCCGCTTTGCGTCGGTTGACAATGGTTTTCTGGGGGTGTCAATTTCAACTGTTACCCTCCCAAACAGGCACTATTTATATAATATTACATACATCATTTACTTCATCTGTCTCTTTATTTGTCCATTCATCTATCTGTCCACTTGCCTCATCTGCAAGTCGGGTTCATAACATTGAACAGAAGAAACACAAGGGGCTCATATTTGGTACAAATTTTGCACATGACCTTCTTGGAAGTCATGACCTTGATATGGCAAATCTGATTTGAAGTGAAATTAAAAAGATTAACTCACAAATTAAGTAAAATAGATTTATTGCCTCAATCATACAGTAAAAACTTATTAAAATTAATGATAAGTTGTAGTATTGAGAAAAAAAGAATCATAAATGCAGTCTCTACATTTAAATATCTTTCAGGACTTAATTTAAGATATTAATATTTATTAAAAAAAGCTAAACCTGTAATTTTGCAAAGAATTCTAACAATTTCAACAAGCAATATTATGGTAAACAATAAAGTAATGAGTAACAAAACAAAATATAGAAAATAAAGTCAAAGATGATCCACTTAGAACAAAAACAAATAAATAGAAATAAAGATATGTATCAATATTGTGACATTAATGCAAATTATATAGAAGTGATCGTTTCTCAGATATTGGGTCAATCACTTTGGGGTACCATTAGATCAAAAATATAAAATAGTGTGAACGTTAGTGTTTAAAATTCCACCCGAAATTACAGTGACTTTTGTTAAAGGGGGAATTTAGCTTTAAACCACAGTAAATATAGCTTTCTTCCAAAAATGACCACTTCAGCCTCAACCAAAACGAGTTCTAATATCTATTACAAATAGGGTATTATTTAGGTTTTTGCTAATTTAATATATTACATATATATGCATTATTAATTATGCATTCTAATATATTGCACAAAGAATTCATGAAAATCATATTCAGCACTTATCTGATATTAACTCATATTTTAAAAAGTCTACTGAACATGACGGGGCTAACTATACTACATGTATATCGTACTTTAGTTTCACCTTCAGTTCTCTAACATCAAGCATTCCTCCAGAGCTTGGTATCATAATACTTTAGTTAACTGGTGGTATAAACTATATAAAGTCTGTCCCAAGTTATTTCTTCCATCACTTTTTGATTATTATTAATAAAAAACGCATACCTGTGAAAGAAATACACTTGATATTGATAAAAGGGAAAATATCCAAGATATCTTCATTAAGACATTTTCATTTTTCACCCAAAAAAGTTCACAGGGAAGAAAACAAATTTCTTACAGAGATTTATACTGGAAAATGTTTACATCTTTTCACTATTCGGAACTCACTCCAAATACCTCGCACAATTTTTCAACTTTATCATCAAGGCTATTTCATGGCTGATGTAATGCAAAATCCTTGTAGACTTTCTATTTTGAGCTGTGTATTGAAACCTGCAGCGGTAGAGGGGGCATTTCAAAACAGATAATCTGGACATTTTTCATATTAGTGAATGAACGTAGTTTGAGCACAAAGGTATTCATGATTATCATAATATCAAGCGAAAAGTGGTGGAAGCAAAAACTTGGGACAGAGTATAATAAATTTCTGTAGTAAAAATATGTGTTTCCCATCCCATGTGCTTTTCGAAAAATTTAATTCATTTACATGAAGTGAACATTGGACCTTAGAAATCAATCTATAATTGCATAAAAATAATTATCCACAAAGAATGAAAATGCATACAGTGGCATGCAGTCTGTGAAATGCCTCAAATATATTTATGTCAACAGTCTCGTACAAGGAATTGCTATATAACAGTAACAGTGGTTAACTCGCATGCATACCCGTATCCATGGATAAAATAGGTCTATAGAGGCATTGGCCCCAACTGCTTCCAAAAAGTTTGCACAGCTGTCCATGAATAAGTAATATCGACTTTAAGGGAGACAATAGCCTTTTGAAAAAGGATTTTTATCAGATCCACGTAAGTTTTTTGTTTGTTCAAACTACAAAAATTAATTCATCTTGTTCAAATCTTTTCCAAAAATGCCTTTTAGACCGAAGATTCACTTCCATAAAAGCTTATAATAAATATGAAATGCATTGGACAGTCAAATATGAGGAGTTGAGGTCAAAATTCAAATAAATTACTGTACATATTAACACCCCCCCCCCCTCCAATATTAAGTGCTAATTTTCATTGGAAGCTGCCAAAGAAAATAGAAAAATAAAGGGTCACTTGAGGGGAAAAAGCAGGTTGTAATATAAAAAAAAGAATAGTTTTGAGCAGCTTCAGTGTTAAAATGAGAGAATACTGAAATATTAGAGAATATAAATATAGCTTAAAGTATATCTATTTTCATATCTGTAAATTAGAGCGTGATTTTAAGGACAGGAAGGTGTTTAAAAATGTTTGTGATCATGCAAACATGAACAAGTATAAAAATAAAAAGGCGCAAATACAAAAAATAACAATCAAGGTTTTAATCCTGGATAATGGGATAGCCATCACCTTGGTAAAAATTTTCAACATAGAATTTGGTTTCAAAAGAAATCTCTATGAGCATACCCTCTTCGTATATTATAAATTTAGTGACAAAAACCTCAGATTTAAAGAACGTCAATGGATATACATACCGGGTATATAAAAATTCTTTTCAAATGCCACTAATCTAAATAGCTAAGACATCCATTTCCTTTATATTCTATAAACCCTTGACCAAATGTACACTTTTTTTGCTCTTACAGATTGTCTAAATTAGATTTATGATATCATTTATTACACCAAAAGAAAAATGTGTTCATGTACAAAAGTAAACGTACATTCTTGTAAATCAATGGTACTTATAAAACAATAGAAAATTTAATTAGACAACCAATTATGAAGGACACAGAGAGGGAAAAAAAGAAGAGATTTTAAATAGTATATATAGTAGTTCATAAAATAAGTAGGGTAAAATAAAAGTCCATGTACATTCATAACTTGGCACTTAAATGTGAATTAATGATCAATGGAGTAAAAAAATCCTCTCAAAATCTGTACTTAAAATTCCATTAGGTCGTAATTATGTTCACTAATGCCAGTTTGATATGAATGAAAAAAAATTTCAAAACAAAATTCTGAAATGATGATAACAATATTGAAATCTGATTTGTAAATAATAGCAGTACAAGTTTACATTCATGAAATAACATGCAACATTCATAAGTCATCTATCTAACAATGTCCCTATCTATAAAAAAAACAACAAATAACAAATCTTTTATGTCAAAAATAAATAATTTGTTTTCCTATATTTAACCATACATTAAAGCTTCTCGCAGAACACAACATGTCTGTCTGGGTCGTGGTAGTGGGGGTGGGAGGGATTGTGGTTCTCTTCCACCCCCTCTGTGGGGCCGCTGTCACCTGTGGCTGCATTAGAGGCGCTGTTAGAATTGTTGTTCTCTACGTAGAGGTCATTATAAGAAGGCAGGGGGGCACTGTCGATTTTGCTCACTTTTGTCAACTCCACTGGGTTTTTTTGCTCGCTTTTCTCCACCCTCTGACGCATGTTGAGTCCGCTTGTAATGAGTTCTCCAAAACCTTCCTGGTGGGCGAAAGCGTAACCAGAGCGCAGAGACCTGGTGCTGCGACGAAGCGTTGAAGCGCGACGAATGTGAAAGTCTTTGGAGCGTGACTTGGATTTCGTTAGTCTCTGCTTGAGTCGGATACGCTCCGTGAGTGTTGGATGGACGTCAATGTAATAGAAACGATAGGCGATTATAGGCAGCAGCAGTATGGTACAGGTCAGAAGCAGTGTAAACCAGAACTGAGCTGAGGAGAACACCTGGTAGGCCACGCCTTCATACGTGTAGTTAAAGGAACTTGCATACATAGCCACGATGAAACAAAAGTAGTAGATGATACTGCCCCAAATAGCCACATGATGAAAGGCTGTCCAATAGGACATGTCCAATGCACACTGAAAAAATTAATGGAGAATTCATTAATTATTGTTGTAAACTTGGCTTTTTCCATTAGTAAACATAAGAAAAAGATTTGATAAGGAAGTTGTATCACTTGGCTATATGTAAATGCATATGAACATTGCTTAAACTAAGTTAGAATATCTATGATATGCACGATATTTGTGATTTTTAGGTATGAAGTCTTAGAACATTTATTAAATTGATGAAATTTTAAAAATTTTCATAACTAAGATTTATCAAATGACATTATATCAAACAGACTTCAATAAATCTGCCTACCCTCAGATTGACAGCTACGACTAGTGTGCTGGCGACAGCACAGCCCAGCGACTGATGGTCAGACAGGTCTGTCCCGTCATAATGGACGCCATTTTGAAAGGCAAAGTATGGTATGAAGAACAGAATTAATGATGTGATGATCCCCTCTGTGGCGCTGAACACGAACACCTTCTTGTTGAACCCCGAGTCCAACAGCCCCGGAGTGTAGAGCTTCGGGTATCGTACTGAGTAGTAATCATCCACATCCTGTCATAGATCAAAAGTTAGAGGTCATATAAGTTTTCTACAATATTTAATACATAGAAATAAATTTAATTTGTATGACAACAGTACACACAACATACTTTTGTGGACAAATTAAAAAGAATCTGTATCATCTTTTGTTTTTCTTCATAAGATTACAACTGATTACAAAATTTAATGCAACTGATGTGTAAATCTACTTAAAACATCTTTATATTTTAGTTTCTTTATCCTTCCCCCATCAACGATAGTCTGCTTTATAACCACATTCTTTCACAAAAAGTTTGTAAGTGAGGCATGTACACTGCTCTAATTTTCATAAATTAAAAAAAAAATTGGAGAAAAGGACAAATTAACCACAGATCTACCGGTATTCTTATTTTAGTCAAAATGAAAATGGCACAGTTCAACTTTTTTATTAGAACATATAAACTGGGAAAATTGATTTGTTCCTCCTTTTAAATACGGTATATCAATAAAATAAATCAATGTGACATCTTTGACATAATCAATACAATGGTACTTTAGAAACAATAAGTTATTTTATCAAATCTTGAACTTATTAGAGAAAGATCTGTCTTAAAAATTTACTATTGATTAACATCCATTCACTAAAGAGTGCATTAAGAATATTGCATTCAATACATGTTTCATATTTTGGTCACTCACCTGATCAAAACACGCCAAAATGAGAATTGGTATGGAGGTATAGAACACATTATAGAATGAGACAAAATAAGGATCGTACAAAGTCTGGGCCGAGAATCCACAGAAAAACGCAAACCACAGGTGACACAAGGTGAAGGCAAAGTTCTTGTAGAAAAAATACTTTAAAAATTTGCACATTCTGAAATACGACCAACGCCCATGCACCAGAAGTAAGCGTTCGAGATATCGGAACTGTGCTATTGCATAATCACTGGCTAAAACAGCCTGCATTCCTTCCTGTCCACTGATGCCAACGCCAATGTGTGCAGCTGTCAAAATAACAATGTATAATGTCATTTAAATCAAGTATTTGCAAAAGTATAATAAACACCAGGTGAGAATATGGCAGTGAGAATGCAAAAAAGATTTGTGAATTTTGACTTGAATATTATTAATAGAACTCCATGCACTTGTCATGATTAGGCTAGTGTAAAGCAAATAACTTTCAAGATCTTCAGACAAAAACTAGAGGTACTGTGAGCAAGCTCACAATTGATACCCCCCGCTAAGATAAAAATCATAATGCGTGTATTTTTCCAATTATAGAAAATATTGGATGAATCTATTTCACCGTCTATTTTCTTTAAATAACAACTGCTCTATTTTTTTTAAAACTGTTGGTCATAAGCAATATTTGTGTGAAGTAAGAACATTCAATGCTTCTCCATAAGAAAGATAATGACCAGACACGAATTTTGCACTTTTTCTGCCAGTGACCTTAACCTTGCCCAAATGACCTTGGGTCAAGGTCATGACACACCCTTTGGTCCTAAGCAATATTTGTGTTAAGTTAGAACATTCAATGCTTCTCCATAAGAAAGATAATAACCGAACACGAATTTTGCACTTTTTTCCAAACGACCTTGACCTTGCCTGAATGACCTTGGGTTAAGGTCATGACACACCCTTAGGTCATAAGCAATCTTTGTGTGAAGTAGGAACTTCTAATGTTTCTCCATACGAAAGATATGGGCCGGACACAAATTTTGCACTTTTTCTGCCAGTGACCTTGACCTTGCCTGAATGACCTTTGGTCAAGGTCATGACACACCCTGAGGTCATAAGCAATCTTTGTGTGAAGTAAGAACTTCCAATGTTTCTCCATACGAAAGATATGGACCGGACACGAATTTTTGTATTTTTTCTGCCAGTGACCTTGACCTTGCCCTAATGACCTTGGGTCAAGGTCATGACACACCCTTAGGTCATAAGCAATCTTTGTGTGAAGTAAGAACTTCCAATGTTTCTCCATACGAAAGATATGGACCGGACACGAATTTTTGTATTTTTTCTGCCAGACCTTGACCTTGCCCGAATGACCTTGGGTCAAGGTCATGACACACCCTGAGGTCATAAGCAATCTCTGTGTGAAGTAAGAACTTCCAATGTTTCTCCATACGAAAGATATGGACCTGAAACGAATTTTTGTATTTTTTCTGCCAGTGACCTTGACCTTGCCCAAATGACCTTGGGTCAAGGTCATGACACACCCTTAGGTGATAAGCAAACTTTGTGTGAAGTAAGAACTTCCAATGTTTCTCCATACGAAAGATATGGACCGGACAAGAATTTTTTGTATTTTTTTCTGCCAGACCTTGACCTTGCCCGAATGACCTTGGGTCAAGGTCATGACACACTCTTAAGTCATAAGCAATCTTTGTGTGAAGTAAGAACTTCCAATGTTTCTCAATAAGAAAGATATGGACCGGACACGAATTTTTGTATTTTTTCTACCAGTGACCTTGACCTTGCCCGAATGACCTTGGGTCAAGGTCATGACACACCCTTAGATCATAAGCAATCTTTGTGTGAAGTAAGAACTTCCAATGTTTCTCCATAAGAAAAATATGGGCCGGACATGATTGCACAGACAGACGGACGGACAGACGGACGGACAGACGGACGGACAGACGGACAAGGTGATTCCTATATACCCCCCCCCCCCAAACTTCGTTTGGGGGGGGTATAATAATGTAAAAGAATTCAACACTTCTAGGCAGAACTGAAATTTAAAATTATTCCTTTATCTAATCAGTAGAAAAACCCATAAGTCTTACTTTTGATCATGCTGACATCATTAGCCCCGTCGCCTATAGAGAGGGTGATGGAGTTTTGGCTCTTCTTAATGAGGTCCACCACCATAGCTTTCTGTAGCGGGGTGACACGGCAGCAGATGATGGCCTTACAGCTACACCCCAACTCCACCAGTGTAGCCTCCTGGTCCTCCCTCAAGGCATGGTACTGAAACACCCACCAATTACACTAAGTACATTTATATAGATACTTGTATATCTTCTACTGTTTTTTCTTTTTGTTTTGGGGAGGGAGTCTTTCTTCCCTGTGTCATATATTTGGCGAAAGGAAGTCAAAATGCAGTTAGTCTATAATATTTTTTTTGGCCTGTTGTATTTTGTGATTTTTACAAGTTTTTATAGCAAATACAGGCAGAATGATATTATGATCCCAAATACATATATTCTAAAAAAAAAATAGATCACTGCAGAGTAAAACACCAAGATCTACTGTATTTCTCTATAAACCACATGATTATCTTCAGGTTTTCTAGACCTAATCCTCGTTTAAGAAAACAAAAATTATGGAAGCAGTTGCTTTTGTAAACTTAAGAAGCAGTGACTGAACATAATATAAGCTGAGAGGTACACATACCAAGCTATGTCCATTGATAACCAAAGCAAAGTCTGGCCCCGGTGTCTCCATATTTAACTCTGTTGCCGATCCATTGAAAGTGACCCCGCCGTTCTGCATGTGGACGGTCTCTTCATGGTTCCGCTCCTCCTTGTGGTCCTTGATCGCCTTCAGGAAGTCCGTCATCTGCTTCTTGACCTCTTGTTCTGTTTCTCCATCCACAATGAAAATCTCCTCCATTTCATCAGTAAGCAGACGACAGGAGTAACCAATGTTGATGGCAGTTTCTGAAGAAAATGAATAATACTTCAGGTTCCTCTACACTCAGTTTTATGATGATTTACATGTAGATGGATAAAATTGTTTTATTCTAGCTAGAAAATTGATATTTCTTACTTGTTAGCTTAGTAGCTATATTAATAGACATGTGAATCCCAAGCGATAAATTTGAATTTGGCATATTTTTTTCTCCATTGATTTCATTTTTATATAAATATTTCACACTGTTAAAAAATCTGTGTTAAAATCAGATCTTAAAAAATCTGACTAGGTAGGTCTTTTTTGGTGAAAAAATATCTGTACTTTTGACGTGCAATCAATTAAATACATTTATATTTGATATTTTCACCAAAATTTCCCATAACTGCATCCTAAATGTTGGAATACAAATTTTTTGAAACGCACTGATTTCAAGTGAGAAAACAAAGTCTTTTGCTTACATACCCTGTTTGTCACCAGTAAGCACCCAGATTTTGATGCCAGCACGAGCTAGGTTAGCAATGGCCTCAGGCACTCCATCCTGTAGTTTGTCCTCAATAGCCGTGGAACCAATCAACATCAAGTCCTGTTCTATCTCCTCATACACCTCCGACAACTTATCGTCACGATTCTCCATGGATGTACTAAAATAGAACATTAGAGAGTATAGAGGAATTCTATCATGTCCTTCCTGTGCAAATTATTTATTTTCTACTTGGTACATGCTTTTGGATTGAAAATGATTATCCATTATCACTAGGGATGTCAACAAATATTCAAGTAACAGTACTCCACTACTGCTCAGTCACATTAATCGTCTTCGACCAAAATTTTCTTTATTAAAGGAATATAATTTGAAACATTTGAATTTTCTTCCTGAATCAGTTTTTAGGGCTCTGAATGAAAATAATTAGCTTTTATTCTTTTCTCGACAGAGTTACAAAGTGTTCAAGCTAGGCATTGCATGATGACCCCGTTATATTTTTTATGCGGCTAATATATAGGTGTCCAAGATCTCGAGAGATTTTGAATACTATATATCCCTGAAAATAAATCAACAAGTTTGAAACTAAAAGCCACTTAATGAATGGAGTGTTACCTTGCTTCATGATGTTTGGCATTCCAGGTTTTCCAGTAATCCTCAGGAATATCTTTGGAAGCCAAACAGAGAGTTCGCAAGCCGTCATTGGCAAATTCCTGTCCAAAATTCATCAAATTACCGCATCAAAAAAATTTCTACATAATCTACCGGTACACAAAAAATCACTGTTCATTATTTGGGTAGGAATTTATCATTTAAGTTAATATAAATAATTGTTATACATGAATATTATTGTATTCCGTTGATGTATTTGTTGTCTCTTTCTTGAGGAGGTTCCAGATATCGTCATAGTACATAAGATACAACAGTTTTGATTTCTCTACAAGGAATCTAGAAACTTACATTCAAATGATGAGTAATGATTTCTTTGGCATCATCACACTTTTTATCCAGCCTCTCAAATATCACATTGTCTGCTCCCTTACACAGTAACTGCAGTTTACCATTCTTTCGAACAACTACCTAAAAAAAGATAAAACACAGCATTTAGTACATTCACATCTGTATGAAAAATGCCAGACGTTGGAACTTACAAATTGTTTAATAAAACAAAGTTGATAACTAAACATGTCTTGAGAAAACAACTTATATGTTGGGCATTTTAATTTTACCTGGATATTGATATACACATATAGTAACGGATTTCTATATGGAATACTGTAAATAAGTCATTCTAGACATTTGAAGTACTACTCTGGGGGAAACTATGTTTTCAAAATGGTAATTTGTGTGTCAAGCAAGCAATCAACACGAAAAAGAAAATCAAAATGTTCAGAAAGATTTGCAGAGAAAAATCTAGAATCTGTGGAGAACTTGGGCACCTCATTCATAGATTATTATATCCTTTCATGTTTAGTCAAAGTAAATGACCTTTCAAATACTCATATATTGAATACTCATTCAACAGACAAACAGTGCAAGACCTCTCTTAGAATAAATTGACATCAGACACAGTATTTCCTAATGAATTAATGTATCTTTTTCTTTACTTACAGACATTCGTTTTCGGACATTGTTGAAATCCAGAATGCACAGCAAATCATAGACTTCCTCTTTCCCATTGATTTCAATTGTAATTGTGGTGGGTGTACGAGACTAAAAGACACAAATCAAATAGCTTGATAACTAAAAAGCTATAAAGGTACATAAGACACTTTCAAAAAAATATAATAATAAATACCAAGTCAGTTTATGACTGCTGTCTGATCATGAAGAAACAATTACGGATAGTTTATGATAACTAAAATCATAAAAAATTCAAAAGAAAATGAAAATGAATCTATAAGGAAAATAACATATAGTGAACGATTCAACAGTCTCCCAAATGACTACCAAATCAGATCTTAACAGAGAGTAGTATAGCTAATTGTTAAAGGCCTATTGCTTCTTACCTTGAACACAAAGCCGAAGTTCCTGGCCGCTGACACTAGCGCCCCCTCATCAGGAGACTGGGCCTGGTACTCCAACACACCATCTGTAGAAGACACAAATGTAGGGACATGTAATGACTGTGTTTTATACAGGCTGATAATCAAACACATGTAAAAATTCTCTTTCAGCATCTTTATAAATTTTCAAGAAACTTGAAAGTTTTCTACATTTTGCAACTCCTAAATAATGTACTGGTATCAGTAAAGGTTTAAATATACTGTTACCATATATTACAAGATATGTCAAATAGGAGCATAACTGATCTATGGAAGTATTATTCTTAGCACTAAAAATCAAAATTAATATCATTCAAGTTGAAAAAGATTCACAAATACAGTATGTTTGATATATACAAGTATCTGTATCTTTTGAATGGTGATTGATGTGTTGTTTACCTTTGACCTCTGGCATCACAGTGTGACAGAGAGCGAGGATTTTGAAGAAGTCGTGAACCAGTGGCTCATTATTCTGTACAGCATCCAACAGACGCTGGTCAAAAAACTCAAAATTCTCTTCCGCATAGGGATTATCCGGGAACTCCACTTTCGCTGTTGCCTGAAATTTCCATTCAAATCATAATCTTAATACTTCAGGATGTACAAAAACAAAATCAAATACTGTATGTGAATGTTTCAAATTTATGTCTGTATGCAACAGACTGTTTTGTTTATACATGTATCTTTCTTTTTTGTTCAATTTCCAAGTACATGTATGTCTTTTTACTTATAGTTTGAAAAATGTATGGCATGTTTGATAACTTTTAAACAGATCAAATACTAACGGTATATCATATTTGAGTACAAGTAACAACAAACCAACAACATTGCTGCATAAAAGAAGTCACCCTTGAAACTTACACAGCTCATAAAGTCTATTATTATACTTTCATGTTAAATACTGAAATCTGATTGGTTTAGACGCAGTTGATAATCCGTTCTATTACCCTCAGCGTAAGTAACACACTTAGCAACGGAATTCACTTCATTTCTGTATAAAAGCAGTAAAATTTCCTCCAAAATTAAGACATTCAGTATAATAAAATAAATAGTGCCTGTTTGGGAGGGTGCTATTTATATAATATGTGTACATGTAGTAAAACATGCTTATAATGAAGTGCCAAGGACGGGCAATTTGGCTTTGTTAGAAATGCAATTCGTTATATAAGTTAGATTCACAATATGTTTAAAACCCACTAAAAATCACTTCACTGTAAGCGTCAATTCATTATAAGCATGTTCATTATAACCGTATTTTACTGTATATTGATGTCTTGATCGTGTTGTTTGTTGGTGGATTTTTCATCACTTTTTTAAAAAAAAATAAGTAGTGTAAGTTTCAAGTTTGACAAAACTTCAACTGAACCAATTCATGAACAAATTAATAGCATGAACACAATTCACAAAATGCACATACTCACTCTGTCAAAGTCAAACACAAGGATCTACAGTTTAATTGATACAAACAGGATCTAGTTTCAGTTAAATTGATGAGTAATTTTGTTCACCCAAATCAGTACATTAATAAAATACAGTTAAACTTCATTATCTCGAACACTGATATCTCAAATACAATGAATATCTCTAAGTAATTTGTAAGTCCCAACCACTTATATTAAGTATTTTACCCTTCATATTTTAAATTCTTGGATGTCTCGAAGTTTTACAGTCCCATCTAGTTCGAGATATCGAGATTTGACTGTTGAAGACTCTGTACGGTAATATCTGGTGAACAAACCACTGCCAAAATACACCATCCTCAAACAAGGCGTCCTGAATTTAAAATATGGGTTGCAGTGATGTATACACTGTAAATAATGGTCAGATAAATCGTGTGTGCCTACCTCTGTGATATCCATAGGGTTTCCATACTCATCCACAACATCACCATAAGCTTTTCCATTAATGGAGCACTTGTTGAAAGTCATGATATTCTGCAGTGTAAAGATATCAGTTAAATACAAAGTTAGACACCTCTTCAGAACTAGGAAAGTCATCATACCTTGTAATTTAAAGCACTTATAAAACAGAGAGTAAAACATGGTTAAAATGAAGCACCATGTCAGAAAATGCAATCTTTGTTCACTATAAATGTATAATTTGTGATATCTACAAACTGGTAGTTAATAATGCAAATTAATGATTATGGAGAATAAAACTGACTTGGCTAATAGCATGAATTCATTAATATTGTGTTCACTGTGACCATGTTTTTCTGTATTTGAAAACTTTTTTACAAGACAGGCAGTGGCTTTCATTGAAAAGAAACTAAATAACAGAAGATTTAGACAATTTAATGACACAAACCTGAGTTAATGTCCCTGTTTTGTCGGTGAAGATGTACTCGATCTGCCCGAGCTCCTCGTTGAGTGTGGTGGTGCGAGCTTTGGCCGGCATGTTTGTCTTCTCGTAGTACATTTTGTTGTCCCAATTGATGAGGAAACTGTTGGCTAATCTTATCATTTCCACACTGCAAGCCAAGAATTAGTGATGTCAAATGAATGACCACATCAATTAACACACGATCTTGTACAATGTGCATTAATTCATTTAATTGACACTCAAATATTGAGAGTTTTTTTCATAACATTTGCACTGGTATTATAGTGTCAATAAAATGCATGCATTATTTTAAAAATATTTTAAAGTTACATTTATCATTTTCAACGGTAGTTGTGCAAAAAAGCAGTATGCAAAATGCACTAAAATATGATCATTGCTAGATTAAGACTCATCACTGTATACATATGAATTCGGTTTTTTTTTTTTAATCCTGTATTAAGCAATAAAGACTGAGTATCAAATTAAAAATAATTTACATATTTAGATAGGCCTAAGCAGTCGCAACCACTTACTGTAGATTCCTAATTAAACATGAGGAATAAATATCCGCGTAAAATTGTGAAAAGCAGCCCTCATGGATTTCAAAATCTTGCTTTTATTTTTTCACACAGTTTTGAACTATAGGAAATTATAACAAAAAAATTGGTGCTCAAGATTTTATATTCACACAATTTGATACAAAATAGCGGAATCGTGGGATTAAGTACTTGCGTAAATTAATGATTTTACAGTATGAATGAGTTGCTTTAACTGCTTTCCACTGTTCATTAAGTTAACAGTGAGTTAGTGGCATGTACCCGACACAGAGAGAGATGGGAAAGACCGTGTTGTAGATGATTTTTTTTTGTAAACAGAAATATGTACCTGACACAGAGAATGAGATGGGGAAGACCGTGTTGTAGATGATTTTTTTTGAGTGAACAGAGATACGTACCTGACATAGAGAGAGATTGGGACGACCGTGTTGAAGATGATGATGTAGGAGAAGAAGACTAGCAGGGAGATGGTGGTGGCTCCTTCCTCCACGTTTCCCGCTTTGTCCGCGGAGCCGGGAACAAAGCTTTCCCAGGGGAGGTAAACGGTGTACTTGCTTCCAACCAGGGTTTCCCAAATACCACAGGATATGGTCATTGTTAAACACATTAGGAGCAGTAATATAAAAATCTAAACAACAAAGAAAACAAAATTTTCACATGCATTTGGTAACCTTTCCTTGAATAAATAAATAATCTCTCTTGATTTAAAGGAACTCTTCAGCTATCTTGCATTAGTTGTTTTAAAAAAGAATCAACTTCATCAAAAATTTATCATAATGGAAATTTCCATTTCATTTGGATTTTGGATTCTGCATTGCGAAATACGTGTCAATCAGAAAATAGGTCTAGAACTGGTACATACCCCTATAATGATGAGATTCATAAGTCGGTCTATATGCGTGCGTTTAAAGACCGTCTTTCCACTGTTCATCATGAGCTTGGTGTCTTTCCCTGCGAAGATGACCAGTCCGTAGCACCACTGGGTGTTCCTGAGAATACAGCCCCGCAGTAAGATCTTCTCGTTGTCCAATGAATACTTCTGGTTATGCCAGGTCATGGTCCCCTCAAACTTACTCAGGTTGTTGTTGGGAGCCTCACATTTGATGGCAGCTACAAAATAAAACAATTCAGATTTTATAGTTATCATGATTTCATTTGGTATAAAAAAAGGAGTGCCTGGGAGAAATAATCAGAACTCCAAGTAACAATGTACAATATAACTAACATCAATAAATATTAAAGGTGTAGAAGAAGATACATGTATGTGCAAAAACAGATTCTATGAAGTGTAATATAAACCCTGTAAGCCGCATTTCATAGATGCCATATAAGACTTTCTGAAGAATTCCTGCTTATATAATAATGATAATTTTGCATGTACATGCAAATTGTTTATCCATATATGGAAAAATACTTGCTAAATTTGCATTTCCCAGAACTAATGGTTAAAACCAAATATCGAGCATCATTTCCAGAAAACTAAATAGTTTTCCAGAAATAACCACATAGTGAGTAACAACACCCTAACTGTTATACAATCACAATAATTGGCTTCCCCATTTAGAATGAAATTTATGAGAACAACACTCTGTAGATATATTTTGATAAGACTTGTAAATGTTCATTATAAGGAAGCAATTCACATACACATATAGTATGATAAACACGGATGACATTGATGAGACTTTGTTCCATAACAGCAAATTTTATTCCAATCATTACAGGAAACACAACTATTCATTTATAGCTCTCAGGGTGAGAAACAAGGCTGAGTATAAATATGGGAGAATAGCTGTTGGGCTCATTTGAAAAATAAAAGGCCAAAGTGTCTTTCTGATTCCAGAACAAAGGAGCAGCCATATTGGAATGGACCCCAACAGCGCTGCTCAAGATGCCTCCCGATGTGAAATATGTGAGACCAATGTGGTACAGATGTACTGTCACACCTGTGAGGCTAGTCTGTGCAGAACTTGTGTAGGGAACCATGTCACCCTAAATCCAAAGATTGAACACCAAATTCTAGGACTAGGCTTACACAAATCCTCTCTGGTATATACAAGGTGTGGTGACCATTTACACAAGTGTTGTCACTTCTATTGCAAGGAATGTGATGTCCCAGTGTGTGCAATATGTATTTCCACCAAAAAGCATTGCCACCATGTTTTTCTGCAGATATCCCAGGTTTTTGAATCCAAACAGAAAGTGATAGAAAAAGATACTCAGATCTTGGAAGAGGTTGTTCATCCAAAATATGAACATATTGCAAAAGATACGGAGAATATACTGGAACATCTTGATGTACAGTTTGGAAAAACAATCACCATGATATCTGAACATGGTAAAAAATGGCATCAGAAAATTGATTTGATCGTCACCGAGCTGAATGCTAAACTGCATGAAATTAAAAGTGAACAAGTTTATGCTATGAGGAAACACTTATCGCATATTAAAAACTCAATTTTAGCCATAGAGGATGCAATTGTGAAAAACAAGGGCACATTGAGTTCTAATGAAGTTATCAAAACACTTAATTGCCAAAATAAATTTTCCTTGTTCAACAAGCTTCCTGAAACACTTAAAATTCAGAGTCCTATTTTTTCAGAAGGATCAATCCAATTAGAGGAAGTTGGCGCACTGTTTGGATCACTGCAAACTTTTCCGATAATAAAACAAAATGAAAATGAAACTCTTAATCTCCCAGGAGACTTGTCATCGTCCCTGCTACTTGATGAACCTGAGGTTGTGGCTACTTTCCACACTGGTTTCCAAAGGCTTTGCAATGTTGCCTGTACCGATGCAGAAAACATTTGGACCAGTGGTAGGGAAAGCATAATCAAGGAATTCAATCAAAATGGCTCCTGCCTGAAAAATGTGATGACCACCTCTGGAATGTGGCCGGCTGACATAGCATGGAAAGGAACAGGGGAGCTCCTGTATTCCGACTCTGTCGCAAAGACGATAAATGTAGTCAAATGGGGACCAGTGCAAAAACTGATGAAATTCAAATCCTGGAAGCCAGGGAACATCTGCCTCAGTTCTTCTGGTGATTTGTTGGTAACCCTGTGTAGTGAGGATGAAACACAAGTAAAAGTCACACGCTACAGAGGGTCTGTCGAAAAGGAAAACATTCAGTTTGACGAAAATGGCAAACCTCTGTATTCTGGGAATTCCAAAATCAAATACTTGAAGGAGAACAGGAATCTGGATATCTGTGTGGCAGACAGTGAGGCAGGGGCAGTGGTGGTGGTCAATCAGGCAGGCAAGCTCCGCTTCAGATACACTGGTCAGCCCTCCCATGCCAAACGCAAACCATTTAAACCCTATGGCATCACTACAGACACTCAGGGCCACATTCTGACGTCAGACAGTGACAGTCATTGCATTCATATCATAGACCAGGCAGGGCAGTTTCTGTGTTACCTACGGAATTGTGACTTAAAGAATCCAAATGGATTGTGTGTGGATCACAACCACAACTTATTTGTGGCAGAGTACAACACTGGAAAGATCAAAGTTATCAAGTATCTCCAGTCACCAGACAATAAATGGCATTCAAACTGAACCCAGATTCAGATGAATCCCACTGAAACTGAATGCAAATCATCAAACAGATAAAGACGTTAGATAATAGATACCGGTACTTAATTTTAACTCTGTACTACTATAGAAATGCAAGTGGAAAAAATTTTTGGTGTCATAATACAAAAATAACATCAAAATGAATTTGAACAACTGCCAATTGAACTTTTATATTTCCATCAACAATTTCAATGGAAAACAAATAAAACGTACTTCAAAATTTCAAATATGTGCAACGATTAGCTAGATTCTCTGCTAGAAAATACTTAAGAGTGGGAAGAAATCATCAATAGGAAATTAACGAGGCCGAGTACAGAACGAGTACGCACGCTTTCGCGCAGCGTTTCATTTGTATTGTGACGTCATCTTTTTGCTTGATTGACGCCATGGTGTGATAGTTTCAACTGTAGATATTCA
The DNA here is from genome assembly GCF_963853765.1 of Magallana gigas. NCBI lineage: Eukaryota > Metazoa > Mollusca > Bivalvia > Ostreida > Ostreidae > Magallana > Magallana gigas. The sequence goes on along the minus strand of NC_088858.1, from coordinate 19,737,194 downwards.
GCGAAAATTGTTAAAAATATCTCGTTTGATGCGTAAAAATAATGTTATATTGTGGAATAAACATAAATGTCTCGAAGTATAAGCTATTGGTCGAAAACGTGAAGAGGGTTCAGCAAGCCTAGCCCTCTGTCACGTTTTCTTAACCCGCCTAAATATAGCTTAATTCATACATTTCAAGACAGTAACCATGTATTTTATATTAATGACCCTTAATATGTGAAGTTATATATTTTTTTATAACTTAAATATGTCTGAATGTTTTAATAATACTATATAGACCACCTTTTTCGCCTTTGTCATATAAAAAATAGCCATTATCTGACGAATCTGGGAAATTGGGCATACAAAAATCAACTTTGATAAGACCCCTGGAACAAACCAGGAGGTAAAAGGTTTTTTTTATTTGACCATGTGATGCCCTTTAGCAATAACTTTAATATGTAGAACAGAAAAAGAAATCCCTAGGGCAGAAGTTTTGAAAAAATGTAAAAAATTTGCAAAATTGATACATTTCAAGCAAAATCCCATAGGGTCCTATGTTAAAGATTAACAAACTTTGAGATGACCCCCTAAACAAACGGTGTGGTAAATGTCTTACTTTTTAATCTTAAAATAATAATTATATCGGTAGAAATTCATGTAAAAAGTTTCATCCAAAAATCTAGGGCAGAACAAATTAGACCCGGCCTCGTTAAGGTTTATGCACTCTACAGCATTAAAAACCATGTTCATGAAGCTTCATTATAAGATCAGACTAATTACCATCAAATCTGGAGAGCTGACTGATGTCATCCCCTAGCTCGGCTGTCTCCGGAATGGCCTGCCTCACCTTTAGATTGGTCTCCCTAAAAACCCAGACAGACAAATATTGTAGGCAAGATCTCATTAGATATTGTATAAACTTTTGAAAGTATGGTTAAGCTTATAAAAAGTGCATGTAATGTAGTAACTATGTATTTTTGTTACAGCTTTACTTTTCAAAAATTGCAATGCAAGTTGGTTTTCTTTTATGGATAATGGATAACCTGTAATTTTCAATTCAATATAAAGATAGCTACTTTTTAGTTAACGTTAACAGTTTTGTCATTTATTCTCAAAAAAGTCATAGGACTTTCATGTATAAGCTAGCGAGTACTTACCCATCTAGTTCTGCTGTTTCTATGTAACAAAGACTGTGGGGCTCGCTAGTGGACAGCAGCATAAGGTCTGCCTGTAAGCACACAAGACTTATACTGTAAACACATAGCACTCATGCTATAAACACACATCAGTGATACTGGAAACACACAGCAATGATGCTGTACATAAACACACATCATTGATACTGTAAACACAAAGCACTCATACTGTAAACACACAGCACTAATACTGTAAACACATGGCAGTTATACTGTAAACATACTTTAATACTGCTGTAAACACACATCACTGATACTGGAAACACACAGCAATGATACTGTACGTAAACATACATCACTGATACTGGAAACATACAAGACTTATACTGTAAACACACAGCACTCATGCTGTTAACACACATCACTGGTACTGGAAATGCACAACACTCAAACTGTAAACACACATAACTGACATTGGAAACACACATCAATGATACTGTATGTAAACATACATCACTGATACATGAAACACATAACATTCATACTGGAAACATATAGCAGATACTGTGAGCACACAGCCCTAATACTGGAAACGCACAGCACTAATAGTGTAAAAACATGGCAATCATACTGTAAACACATAACACTCATGCTGTAAACACACAATACTAATACTGTAAACACAGCTCCAAGACTGTAAACACAGAGCACCAATACTGTAAACACAGCAATCATACTGTTAAACATGCTAACTTTTGTGCAAGAGTCACTACTGTGATTTTCTTTCATGAAATAAACAAGATAAATAATCTACAGAAATATTCATTTACTAAGAAACTCAACATATTGTTTCTTCAAAAAATACATTTCATGAATGAAAAAACATCACGTACAATTATGCGTTCACCTTTGACTTGCACATTGTGTTTTAATTTTAACACAATACAGTAAAACATGATTATAACAAAGTGCCAGGGATGGGTGATTTTGCTTCGTTAAAAGCTTAATTCGTTATATCCGTCAAGTTAAATATAGTCACGGGGAATGAAAATCATTTGGCTGTAAGCGTCAATTCATTATAAGCGCGTTTGCTATAACCAAGTTTTACCGTAATGCACATACCAAGCATTTCTTTGGAAAAAAGTGCTTTCATTATCAGGTGCAACAAAAAATGCTGTTGACGCCATCAAAGTCAATAAATAGGGTACCGGGTATTTTCTTTTTTGCGTGACATAAAATTCTTTTAACTATGTAATACACCTGAATCCATCACATCAATGTGTGTAGGCAGACTGTGAAACTTACTGCGACAAACTGGTTGTTCTCCATCTTGATGATATCGCCGACGACAACCTTATGCCATCGCTCTTCCACCAGTTTTCCATCACGCAGGACCCAGGATTGTCTGTTGTTGACCAGGGCATCATTACGATGTCTTTGCTATTGGTTTAGATAATTGTAAAATGACATGAAATAATCGTCTTTGCTATTGGCTTAGATAATTTTTTTTTAAAACATGAAATAATCGTCATTCTAGTAAGGCCTTTAAAATTTTGCTACTTTTTTTTTTTTTAAACTTATCTTGCAGAAAATCAATATTTAACAAGGGTTGCCTAGCAACAAAATCCTGGTATATCAAGTATCAGGATTTTATTAAATTCAAAACAAATTCTTTGTCATCTCTGCTTATTTTTTTTTTCCATTGTCTTCAATATCTTGTCTTATAAAGGAAAGAGAAATTGAAATCAAGTGTCAAATATTAGTAAAAAAGAACTAGAAAAATTCCACTACGTTTACCACTACAGAATAGATTTCAATGCATGACTACAATTCACATCTCTATGCAATTTCAATCAGAATGAAATCTTTGATTATCAGGATCATGATCTATATAAATAATCTAATCTCATTGCTTTGTTGCGTGTTATTTCTAATAGATAGATGCATAACATAGATAAAATATTGAAGATGAATTATTAAGATATACGTTTTTTCATCATGCTGATAATAAATTTAGGAAATGGCTATTTCATTATTGGGTCAAGAATACATAAAACGTGAGAAGTGAATACTTCTGTGAAATACAGTAACATCTTTGTGAATGTGTTTAGGCAAAACGATATAGTTAAATACAATTGCATACTTTGAAAAACTACTTGCTATATATAGACAGAAAGTCTGTTTGAGATTTATGAAGGCAATTTTAATCAATATATTACATGATTACATATTTTATATAGCTATTTGGCAATACAACATCAAACTTTTACAGTTTATATCGTTCATGGAAAAAATAAAACCCAACAAATTTCATTCAGTCAATGGCACCCAGTAAGTAATAGAAAGAAGTAATTTATAAGCAAGCTAGCAAATTACTAGTACTACTGCAACTTAGAAAAAGCTTTCAAATGATCTATTAAAAAACAGAAAAATCCTAAAAGAGAAGAAAGCAATTTAAAAGCTAACTGATACATGCTAAAATATAATAGTTTAAACAAACTTAAAATGTGGAGTTGTTAGTGACTTTTAATGGAGAAGTCAAGAGTTTGGAAGGCGCTCTTTTACTGAAGAAAATGTGAGAAATCTATCGATTAACGAAATGAAAGTATCTTTTATTCAAGGATTAGTGAACTTAATGACACTAAATTTTAAAAAGAATAACATTATTTTCTTTAATACCTCAAAATCTGAAAAAATTCAAGAGTGTTTTATAGAAAGATCTATGGAAATTTAACTTTACTCATAAGAAGTAGTATAAAACTAGTCAATTTTTTTGCCTTTAAATAAAACCTTTTAAAGAAAGCATTTCCACGGTATGACAATTAAAACCAAACTGACACACCTCCTTATAAAATACTGAGTGTCAAAGAGAAAAAATTCCTACATACCGGTATTTGATATGATATGGTATTATCGAGCTACCTATTGTACAAGTCCACATTAATCATCCTTTCTTTATTACAATATTTACTGGCATATCAATGAGCTATTTTTGTAAGAAAACAAATTTTTATAAACATTACCACCATTCGAAATCGATGTCTCCTTTTTTTCTTTGTACATTTATAAGTTTTAATTAACAACACTCGGCTTTCCTCTTAAATATGCTGTTCATTAGGTATCAGAAACCCATATATACATTATTTACCAAGAACAATAAAAATACTAAACCTAACATTATAAATCTAAAATCCACAGATTAAATGAAATAATAAATATCATTATACATAAAAGGCAATCTGCACCAAAAAAAATCTACAAATTAAAATTAATTCTAGCCCTAAGGATTTAACAAAGAGTAATGAAAACTCACGAAATCATCAGCGGCATCTTTGACAGCGGATACGCCTAAAACTACCACCAGTGGGATAACGGTAGTTAGCGGTGTCAGGGGAGAAATTGCTGGAATTAGCTGAAGGGAGGAAGTTTAATAATCTTCAATCAGCAATATTAGTGTCTTAGTAGGGGATTTTGGGGGGAAATTGGGTAGGGTGTTTTATTTTTGTTGGTGTGCTTGGTTGTAGCTTGGAATGGTCTGCATCTGCAAAAGGTTTCGCTGCTAAAAGTTTACGTTGGAAACAAGCCGGATTTTAAAAATGTGAGAGGATGTGCAACAGGCAGAAAAAAAAATCATAAACTGGAGAAAAAGAAGCAGGGAATTGATTGCTACTCTAAAAATCAAAAATGCAAAGTTAACCACTACATGCACATGCAAAAGAAAGAAAATAAGAGCCTTATAAATCACACAATGTACAATTTACATAGATGAAATGCCACTATAATGCATTATATCAGATATGTTGTCTTTGATAAATATCATTTACTGATGATTATGATATTAAAGCAGTATTTCAGATAATGAATATCAAAATCAGTATTGATATGCTGCAAGATTTTATGCAACCATCGTTATGGCTTTTCTGAAGATAAATCAAACTCAGTCTGCAGAAGTTTAGCAATGTCCCCCTCCCTTTCCATCTTCTTAGATATATTTCTATGACTATAGTCATTCTGTTCAAACTTTTGCATTAAAATTTTATGCAGGTTAAAAAAAAAAAAATTGTTTTTGTCTTGTGTGTTTTCCAAATTAGTTTTCAATTGAAATCTTGCAGATCCAACATTATTAGTGGTTATTGTGATTGTACATTTTGGATTATAAGCTACAAGAAAAATTTAAAAGGCAAAAATTGCAGTCCACAAAATGACTGCATTTTTCTCCTTGTAACTTCAGTCACACACAAAAACCATGGATACACATAACACAGGCTAAAGGTTAAAGGTCATTCAATGTGATGTGCAGACTTACAACATCATCAACAAGATCTTTAATGGCAGAAATCCCTAATACAAAGGCCAGGGGCAACAAGGTGGTATACCAAGGCAAAGAACTTATTTGTGGAATGACCTGAAACGAGAGACGGCATCTGTTAGTACAAATATCCACATGCACCAGAACAAAAGGAAGGAAGAGAAAACAGACAAACAAGCAATAAATGTCAAGGTCATTAGGTCAAGGCCACATATCACAGGTTTCACTGATTTAACCATTCCCTGAAAGAGAAAGAGATTGAAAGAGGTTTGTTGATTAGCTCTCAGGAGATGCATATGCATCAATGATCCTCACAATTTGATAATGACTATATGCTTCGATTCCACTTGTGCTTCTTTAAACCTCTGGAATCATCCTAATGTGAGTCAAATCAGAATCAACCTTTGAAATATAAATTACCATAAAAAATAGCCAATCAATATCATAGTTTTCAAATAGGATGTGATTACCATAATTTTGGGGTTTTTTAGATTTCAAATGGAGTGTGATTAGCATATTATTCTTCTCTATCAAGTTTCTCAACACATCATTTGCATTTTATGGATTCAAAATACAAGTATTTTTCAATGACTTTATTCAGATGATACTCATGAAGGACAAATACTTTGAAGACTAAAATGCTATGCATCTCAAAAATTAAAAAAAAAAAGTTATCATTGCAAGGGTATTTTTCTAAGAAATATGACAGAAAATATAATAGACAAGAAATGAGAAAGGTTTTGACCATGCCAATGTTTTTAACTCTTGCTTGAAAAATGACAGATGCATACAATGTGTAGTAGAACTTCAATATTTCTAACACTGATATATACTGAATAAATGAATGTAACAAAATAGGCTGGAACTATTAGCTGTTGAGGTATTTCAACCTCTACATCTTGAATCCTGTATATCTGGCAGTCTTCAATCACATTAAGTTTGAGATAATGAGGTTTTACTGTAAATGTATTGCACTGGTATATTTACTAACATTTAATGTTAAACAGCCATTAAAATACATCAAATAATTCTTCATATATCATAAAATCAAATTTAACAAAATAAATGTACTGTTTTTAACTGAAAAACAATTCCCCATTTTCAATGTGTACCAGTTTCCTGTAACCTCATGTCTAAGATATTTTTTTTTAATTTTTTTTCAAACTTTTTTCTATCCTTTAATTATCCGTCTTTTGTCTTTGAAATTTCAGCATTTAATTACAGTCTCAAGTAGCAAAGGCAGCTTTCCACAGGGAACTTGATCACAGTGACTGTCATTTAACAAATTGCTGTGTCGCACTGTCCTGTAGCATGCATGCATCATTATATGCTGTACCAAGCCACTCTGTCTGCTGCTGATCATAAAACCTCAAACTATTTATCTGATTAAATACAAGATCACTTCGGCAGGAAACTCAATTTGTCCATGCACATCCTCAGACAATTCACTGAGATTCATGAGATTCTGCTGCCAATTGAAACCCACCAGTGATGCAACATTTCTGCGTGGTTCCAGATATTATCTTCCATAATATCTTTACTCATTTTTTATATTTTTTTAAATCAATTTTCTCCTTAAAAGATCATCAACAATACATCTTATAAACAAAACATCTTTTGATTTGGTGTTTGATTTTGAAAATTATATAATACCAAAATTTTTATTCAGATCACATAACTCTTAGGTATGAAAAACATGCTTAATCAAAATGGCTTTTTGTGAGGAAGATGTGAAATTTGGACTTCAAAATAAATGACAAAAATTATTTCGGAAATAAAAATGGCTGTTTTGTATATTACCTGCAGGATAAGGAGACATAAAAAGTAAAAGTTGGCAATCCTTTGGAACTGCTCAAAACCATTCTTTGGCAAAAAGGTGAGGACCGTATATTTGGATGTACAGATGTAGTTGTTCTGAAAGTAGAAAAAAAAGGTTAAACAGACAGCAAAGCAAAATTCTAAACCCTGACCGGTAACTCTGGAAAGAAGGATGTTCATTTAGTCAGTACCCTCCCTATAATTAAAACATTACAAAGTGTACACTGTATAAGATACAGATGATAAATATATAATATCAATACATGTATTTTCAAAATATGAATACTTTTGTCGGAGAAAAAAAACAACAGTTGCTCCATATTTTGATGAGTACCATTTCATATAATGAAAGAGACCATGTTTGATTGACATGTGTAATATTAATGACATGATTTCATAAAAATCAGATATATCAAATGTTACCAATACATTAAACGTAAAGACTGCTAAATATCATTTACAAAATATTTTGTCAGGATAGAAAGGCTCTCAGTGTAAATACAGATTAGGTCTTTTTTTTTAACCTAGACAGGAGAACTTTTTTGCGGGTGCTTTACTAAATTACATTTTTGAATTCAGTGACCATGTGTACAAAAGTAAAGCCATGATAGATTCTGACTTTTTTCTTTTATTGTATAGTTTCAGCTGACTTTGTCCTTCGGCTTTTTACCCTTTAATCAAATCAAGATGTCTAGAGTTCTGACACAGTAACTCTCCAGCTGCAATATCGCCCAAATCATATTGCCTATTTCCCTCCCAAAAAAACCTCTCTACCCATATAATTAGGATTACTATCAATTTTTAAACCTTCCGAATCCTGATGAAATCCATAGGAGCTCTTTATGGTAAATTTGCCCCATTAAATTTCCCCCCCTCTGCGGCCATTGAAATTCCTGGCAGCACTGTATCCCTGATTGTCTTTGTCCCTCACCGTCTCTTGTGGTGCTTTCTTTAATCACTCCTCGGACAATATTTACTTGCAGGTCCCCACCTCATTCGGTTCAATGGAATCAATTCTGGGACAGAAGCTGATCGATGGTCACAAAAGCATCTCACAAAACAGGTTTAATCAAAACTGCCCTTATTACTTCTGATCAGTTTAGAGGACCGGACAACCGTGGCCATTTTTATACTATATATCCATCTCCTTTACATGGAGTCTTTAAAAGCTCCATGAAAGTATTAGTAAGAATATTAAATCCAAAACTGCAGACTTTTTCTTTACTAATAAATACAGGTAGTTAATGTCCAAATACATCATATGTAAAATTGTAAGGCAGATCTGACATGTATTAAATTAATTTGTTGAACATCCAGCCTCCTCAATTAAAATTTTTTTAGCCCCCCCCCCCCTTCTCCCATAAATTCTTTTACAGCAATATGAGCTGTACAGTATTTTTCAGAATATTATTTTGCTGCACAAACCTGCTCATATGATAAGTTCTATATGTAACTTCAATTTTTATGATGGAAAAGATTTGAAAAAATCAATAATTTTTGTCAGAGGAAAGATTTCTCTTCTAAGGTTTATATAGCAGGTCAATTTCTGTACAGGATGACAAAAATTCAATTTTGCCCCAATTAAGGCTTCTTATTAAGTTAATAGCCTTTTCCACAAAAATGTGGCTTCAAGAAATTTAAAAACCATGATATTTTTTGGTCATTTTAGTAGGGAATAACATTTTCGTAAAAAAAAATTTCAACATGAAAACTGCGGGATTCGAACTCAAGATGTACGGATCATAAGTCTGACACTTTATCCATCGGCTATGGAGTAAGTTACATGTTTCAGTCCATAAAATCCTTTTAATGAAACGAAATGTCATTTCAATCAGCGGTCAGCTATTTTGTGATGATGTGTTATTCCACCTTAAGGCAACAATACCGTACTCAAATAAGCTGAGGATTAGAAAAGGGGGGAAAAACGGCTGCATTTAGAGTGTTTCTTCAGAGACCACTGAATTTGCACATGGTGAAGTCATTTGTCATTGAAATGCCTTTACTCTCCACAGAACATAATAAACAAGGAGATCCCACGTCAAAATTCTCATCCCTCATCGTTACTGTACAATAACAAAGCCCTTACAAATGTTTGTTTTTCTCAGGATAACATTTATTTCTAATGTCACAAACAGTTACTCCAATCCATGTATTGAAAATCAACAGCTTGTCCTCTCAATAAAATGTGTATTGCCTTGAAAAATATTAAAAGCCTCACTACTAAAAAAAAAATTGAAATTAAATTTAGACATGCCTAGATAAAATCGATAAAAAATGCACAGATGAAATCTTATGAATTCCTGATTTATCCAATTTGGGAATTGCCACCGATAAGAAAATTCGGGTCTATTGCCTTATATTTTAATACTAGCTGTTAAACTTTGAACATGTAAACAAAATAATTTGGAATAAAACAAATGTACTTTCCTGAATTGCATAAGTTATCATTTATTCATTGTATTTGAAAATATGTAAGAATGAATGATGAGAATCTTACATTTGGGCAACAAAAATAAGATGATTTTTACACAAAATGATTTTACAATTAAATTTAAAATATTTGAATTGATATTTGCCCACAGCATTCATTAGAAAAAAAAATAAAACTCTTTAGATTGAATCTAAATGTTTATGAAATGAATTTAGAACATGAAGGAAGACAAAAATTGAATTGAAAATATGGCTTGCAAAATCAATAAAACATCTAGTGTGACGTCACTCATCATAAGACCCTTTAACTCTTCAATTGAAACCTACCACTGGAATTCTTAATTCCAATTGGATTTCAATGCATTTAGCACAAATATTATCACAACTGAGAAAAAATATGTTGTCCATTTCACTAAACAACACATTATTGCAGATAAATATCCTCTACTTTAAAATAAGCCTAGCGCGTGACATGCACAAATCTTTGAAAAATATTTCCAAAGAATTAAATGTGTGTTTATTATTATACCATACATAAGTATAATTCTCAATTCAGCAGCATAGAAACCATACAGGTATTTACTGAAAGATACCCTGAAGAAATGGACTTTGATGAAATACTGTGGAATCATTGAATTTCGTGAGGACCAATGTTCGTGGATGGCTTAAATATTACAGGTTCATGGGGACGTAATTTCGTGCATTCTCATATATCTACAAAAGGAAATATGACTTTATTACCCTAATTAACAATTCGTGAAGGATGTTATTTCGTGGATGAGAGGTAACCACGAATTCCACGAAAATTGAGCCACCACGAAATCTAATGATTCCACAGTATGCTAATAAACTGTCATGGTCTACAGATGCTGTGCAATAAACACACATTTGAATCTGCACTAGTAAATAAGCTCACATATAAAATACGTTAAACTTTCTGTACCCTCAAACAACTGATTTTAAGCCAATTGTTCAATATCACAGCCTATCTGGCAAGATAAACACTACAAAAAATTGTTGAAATGATGGACAAGGGCAACAAAAACTAGAAAAATGTTTTAAATTTCCTTCAGAAGTCATTATAATTTTGGATATTTAATAATTGAGTGTACTTGGGAATAATCAACCATAATGTGAACTAAATAAACAGAAAAGGTAACTGGAGATCAGCCCTTTATAAATTCATCCACAAACAAAAAGAACAATTTGTCCATCACTGTCTAACATTGAAATTTTAACTCATAAATTTATTACATGTAATATCTGTCACAAATCACCTGCATGAAGTGAAATAGATGCGTAGCACCACACAAACATATCATCTCTCTTGTCTGTATGCAAGCCTATCTAGTCAGTTTGGAAAAATTCCTTTTGTGTAATTATAAAAAATTACAACAAAATTAAAACTGCTTAAATGAGAACATTTGGTGAAAATGGATAATGGATAGTTCTCATAAATTTCTCCAAATGGCAATCTATAATTGTGAATAAACTGACACAAGGGGGTATTCATCAATGCTTGATGTGTAGCTAGTGGCTTTATAAAGTGCAAATTTAATTCATGGAAATACAAGGACCACCATGAGTAAAATATAACCAAAAATTGCTTCCGGAGGTGTAACAGGAGTTGGGTAATTTCACTGCAGCAATGATGAATAATTGGTCATAAGGGTATCTAAATTTGCCAAACTTGCTAGCTAATATCAAAAATTGTTACAGAGAAGAAAAAAATTTCTCTCTATAATAGTGCCTCAAGTTCATCTGAAACTATTTACCATTAGTTGCTTGTTATTTCTTGAGTTTTAATTTGGTGTATGGCACCATTGAAATTGTACACCTAATATGGTAAACAAAAATGATTAATGATTAAGGTTGTATATACAAACAAAGACCTATCCCTCCATCCCCACCCATTCAATAAACCACCATCCTATTTGTTTTCCTTTCCCTTAATTGGCTCCTACATCAATATACAATTGTTATTTGTGTTTTAATGAAAAGTTTTAAAGTGCTAGTTAATTTATAAATAAGCAGTTATCTGCTGTTTCTTTTAGCTGGGTCATGCATTTCTGGTATATGTACACTGACCATAACCATGCTGCACAATGCTACATGCTGGTGTACTTACTGCATATTCAAACTGGGCATTGTATTCTGGATCACTGCTTTTGATGTCTCTTTCTATTTCTGAAAAATAAGAATGTCAAAATATACAATTTCATGTATAGATGATTGACATAATGCTTTATAAACAGAATTTTTCAAAAAAAAACAACAGAATGATTATGATACTTTCTGCGGTATCGAATCTCAATTCAATGTACACAGATGTTCATAGCTATTGTCTTATGACAATGACAATATTAATGTACATTCATTTCTACCTTTACATTAAACTAATGCTTATATTAAATTCCTACTTAGGAGGATGTTTTGAATGAATAAGAAAGGTGTATGTTGTGTGTGGTAGGGCAGGGGGAAGGTATGTGAAGGTAGGAGAAGATAGGGAAAGGTAGGAGAAGGTAGGATAAGATATGGTAAGGTAGGAGATGGTAGGGGAAGGTAGGTGAAGGTAGGGGAAGGTAGGAGAAGATAGGGAAAGGTAGGTGAAGGTAGGGGAAGGTAGGAGAAGATAGGGGTAGGTAGGAGACGGTAGGGGAAGGTAGGAGAAGATAGGGGAAGGTAGGTGAAGGTAGGGGAAGGTAGGAGAAGATAGGGAAAGGTAGGAGAAGGTCTACAAAATCCCTAGGCACTTCGTGATTCTCAGCTCATGATTACAATGCACTGATCATTTCCATGATATTAATAATCTCTATAATTCAATCAGCATAATTTACTTTTTTTTCATTATACCGGTACATTCGTACACTAGCAAAAGTTGAGCTTCTGATTAAAGGCTGATACAAAATCTCAATAAAAATATAATACATTGTATTATCATCAAATTTCCTTGATCAACCTGGAGTGACATATATTCTATATTCCTCTACAAAAGCTGACTTATATAGCAAATCAAGAGACAAAACATCGTAATGGATTCATGGACAGTTACAGTAATAATGTATGCTTATAACCATTAAACTTCTAGCCTCTCTTTCGGAGAATTGTAAGCAACAAACCATGTCATACCTGTAATATCAGATACCTTTCCACTGCAAAACATAATCCAACATTAGATCTATCCACAAAAATTCCACACACGCGACAGTAAGGTTCTGAGCAGTTCACAATTTATGTTTTTTTTCATTTTTGCTTATTCTCGACACAAACCATATGAAATTTAAAAAAACAAAAAAATTCTTTTGGAGATTATCCTTACCGATAGGAATAAACAAATACTGAAAATCCTAATCAATATGGTGACCTTTTGCAAGTGTATAGTAACTCCACAAAAGTCTATATTTACATGAATAATGAAATCTTTTTTAACATCTTGTTATCAGTGGCACAGAATGGGTCATGAAATATTCATCATATAGATCATGTGTATGAACACTAAAACAGAAGCACAAAGGAGGGAAAACCAACGAATTGATCAGTTATCAGATTGATCTGAAAATTGTTGATTCAAAGTCGTTGTAGCTGTGAAGCAAAACCCACAGGTGAATATAAACAAGGGACTGAATGCTCGCAAGAGTGGCTAGATCCTTTTGTGATTCGCACTCAAGTGTACACTGGCCCCTTTTAGTGAGGCTACTCTGTTTGTTCAAACTAGGCAATACTTTTACGAATATTGATATCATTATATTATAGGGGAAGAATCTGATTTCACTGAGAGACTCGTCACTTGCTGCATATCAAACAAAGCCAAGCACAATTTTATTAACTAAGTCTCTACAGAGATCTAGCCTCCTGAAAAATGGTAACTATAACTGATGATTCACCATGCCTTCAAAGTGTCCGAAAACACACTTTTTCCCCATGATTCACTTAGACAATGTGGAAATTGGAAATGATAAGCTGAACATGCTCATAATTCAATTGATTGGTTCACAAGCAGAATCAAGGAACGGAAAATTCTCCATATCAAGAATAATGATTAATACAAATGGATCTCTGATATGGGAATTCCAGGATATTCAATGAAGGAAAAAATATGGTAAAAAATTAACAAGATTTCGCAAAACTAGTTTTTCACTCAAGGCAAACAGATCCCTAAATTTCAAAGTGGTGTTATCCTCCATAAGAATCCTAATTACAATGCTTTAACATAAATAAAGAATGATCAAACAATCCATGCGCGGATCTAGAGGGGCGGCAAAATTAAACAAAAAATTACCAAAAATATGCCTCGGACACCTGGCAAACTCAAATACTGTAGTAACCATCGGACCTCCTGTTTATATGAGTTATCAAACTTTGCTAAGGAGCAGACGGCAATTTTGTTTCCTGTAGCACTTTTGTTTTTGTCCATATCTGATTAAGAATATATTTCAAGTGTACAAATATTCATTATCATATCGTATGCCCAGATTTTGCAAAGATTTTTACATCTTCAATTCAGAGTGAAAGTGTAATTGTCTACCGGTACTAGCTGAATCCTAGAATGAATGAACTGCTCAATCTATACTAAGCAATTAATTCTTTTGTTTTAGACAAGATATACATTTAATATTTAAATGTAATATCAGTATTATATACAATATGTCACTCAAGTGAAAATAATGAAGGATAACACAAATGTCATCTCCTTTGTAAGTGATGACATGTGGTAAATAAATACCATCAAATCCTAAATGCCACTGTAATAGGACTTTAGCTTCCAGAAAAAGGGTCACAGCGCCACTTCAATATAAAATGCACCCATATTTCTGCCGAACAGGGTAATACATTTATACTTTGTAATAAACCGTTTTAAAAACACCACCACACAGAGTAAACATTACTTATCTGTCTGGCCTACAAATATTCAAAACATGTCACTAGGTGGCATTAATCACAGATAAAAAGCTCAATGCTTGCCAGAAGGTATCTCATCTTCAGATACTGTAGCAATTAATTATCATGTCTACCAACATTGAAGAAAATAATTAAAACCCATATTTTCTTTTTAGAAATGTCTTATCCATAAGGAACAGTTCAGTAATTTCTTCTCAATGTTTATAACCACACCTCTGAACAACTCTGCCCTTGACTTCATTTTGACTTAATTTTTTTAAGTTTGAAACTTTGAAAGTCGAAATAATTTTGCAAAATGTGTGGGGTTTTTAATTAACATAACAATATATCTTCCCATTCCCTTCTTGATCTCTAACTGGGAGAGAATTCAAACGGCTATGCCTTGCCAATTTATACACACACAAAAACTGATTATTAGATTACTGAGGATGGTGCATCCAATTTTTCTTCACACAAAGAAGCAGATTAACATATACATAGACCTTGAGTTTGATATTAAGGCTTAATAAGTGATCCACAAAACTTTCAAACTGTTGCTGATTCACATGTGAACATTTAAAAATTGGAAAATTCTGGAAATGGGATATCTTAGAATCCAGCCAGCAGTCATGGATGAAGTGATGTGCTTGGGTCCTAAGTTTTATCCTCCATCCTATGATCATTCTTCCTATGTATCTTATCAGTTTCTCCACTTACTAGGTATATGTACTGGCATTGAACAGGGTAACCTAGAGGGCTAGAAAGGCTTCTACTGACTTTTTGCTGAACCACTGGCAATCATTTACCAGTCATTAAAATTACAAATGTTGAAACCAGCATTACTTAATTTACTCTCTTCTTGAAGCAACAAAATCCTTATATTTCTTTCTAGGGTTGTACATCGTCGGAAACCCATGGTCGATCTCACTTCCCGACTGTGGGTTTCAGACGATGGGCGTTGTATAGATAATGTGTCATAGGAAGGGTGGGGTCTGAGGGGGAGCAGTATAAAATGAGAGGCTGAATAAAAAGTTCAATGTCAAAGATGGTCAATGACTTGTTGTAGGATTAGAAGAGAGTCCTTATCTTTGGTTTGTTGCTCTCAAATATAAATCAATGACAAAATACATTAAATATGGTAGATAAGATGAGAGATACATTGTGTAAATAAGCAATGGTTTTGCATTAAAAATGTTATCAAATTGGAGCACAAGGGAAGAAAGTATTGTCAAGTATTGTTAGTAAAAAATAAAATTAACTTGACTTTTTTATGAATTTTTTTTTTAAAATGACATATACCAGGTATTTACACAAATGTCACATTGTTTTCAATGGGGATCATTCCAAAGCTATCCGTAACATTGTCATGAAGTATGGAATACGACTAGAAGATATTCAAATGTAAAGATTCAACCATTCTCATTTATTCAGTCAAGTACATGTGCATGCATGTTTAGTCTTCTCCCTTCAAATCAGGGGTTCACTTTTATCTATATCTCTTCAAATTTTATAGGCCTCCAACAGCTTGATACTAATTTATTGAGCATTGTGTTTTTGGACTTCCCCATGCAGCTATGCTTTTTTTAAAATCCAGCCATAGATACGATTTGATAAATGCAATAAAGAAGTTACCGGTACTAATGTTTCTAGATTCTTTTGAAAATAAATGTATCTTAAAACTTTCATTGAATCATTGAAATATATACGTAACATTTGACAGACAACTAAATTAGAAGGAGGCACTCAATGATTTGATTTCAATTCATATTCTAATCGGATTTTATTAACATTAAAATTACACCTACCTATCTAATTAACAAGTAATTAACAACTGCATGGTCATTAAAGGCATCCCTCCTATTATTAAGTTTTTAAATCATGGAAAATCAGGAAGTATATTTTTGTGGATCTCTTGATCACTTTCCTTTTTTATCTAGCACAAAAAATGTCTTCCTTGTGCTTAAAAAAAATTACATACCCACTGGTTTTTCTGACTTCCAAAACTGCATATTGAGGCTAAACTGTAAAAGAAAAAATACAAATGTAGTGTTTTAAGTCCATTCTTCAAAATACATCACTGACAACGAATTTACAGGTAATTGTTTCAGGACCCGAAATGATACCAACGTAACCAGTAAACTGATATCACCTGACTCCACAGAGCTTTCCAGCGGAAAGGTGTGGCATGTTTCAATTGAAATCGGAGATGACTAGAGAGATTAACTTGTACACCCTTTTTTTTTTTACCTGTCTCTCGCATCAAGCAAACCAGCATCAAACTTATCGGCCAATTCATTTTCAGTGGCTGAAAGAAAATGAAAACCGTTATTAATGTAGGTATGCAATGTACAACTAATGTCCTGAAAATCTGAACAGTCAATAATGAAAAATCATTTACATGTCTGCAACAAACTAAATTTCAAGCCATATCTCATTATTAAATGGTATAGTCACCAACCCACATATGTAATTATTCTATAAGGATAATGTTGTGTGATATTCACTGATAATGAATAACCTGGTACTTTTTAAAGGGTATATATTATTATGTAATTAACAATTCCACAAAATTCCACAAAAAACAGAATAAATGAATACAGTTTCCTAACAGTTGCTCAATTGCTCAATTCCATGACATCCACATTAAAATCACATTAAAATCCATGCAGATTTTCAGCTTCAATGGCTGCATGTAATTTATCTCCATGCATATATTCACAAACTTGAAAAGCTTATTGGTCAGCACAGGGGTGATGGTCTGCTTCTCTTCTCTTTGTAATGAAAAAAGAAAAGGCGTGGATTATCACCCCTGGCTTGTGAAGTTGTATAACTGAGTGCTAGAAACATTTTACAGGTTCTTCCTTCAACTTCCATGCCAGGTAATTTTAAAACAACTCCTCTCCTATCTGACAATACACTCCAAAATTGAATTAGAAAATAAAGTCTTACTAGTTTGTTCGAAACTCTAAATTCTGAATAACCAGGACCTGTCATCACAAACTTTCCTTGAGCCAATACTCAGCCCAAGGTCCAAGTATTCATTATTATAGTACATGTACTTTTCCAAGGATTTGAGTTGAAAACCAGTTGAGTGATTGGTGTTGGGGCCAGGTATAGGTACATGTAATAAACAAAATCCAAAACATTGACAATTACAGCCTAACTGTCCATGTGATCAACATTCAGTAAAATTTCCCTGCATTTCAAACAATTTTCACCTCTAATGTACTGTGGTTATAAGTTCCTCGAAGTAGGTCACACAATACCAATAGACTGCAGGGCATAAACCTGTCATTTATACAATACAGCTCCAGTGATACACTGCTCCATCTGATAAGAGGGACGTGGTTCCTTTAATGATAGGATCTAAGGCCGGATCTAAAGCATTTGATAGATCAGTCTACATGCTCATGGTAATAGCCTGGTAAGCATGGTAAATGTCCATAACTGCAGGAACCACCTGTGTTCTACACAAACAGAGCATACATCAGCCGGTCTGCTTCAGTGTCTGCTTGGATGATGAATCAATTTCCTTATTGTCCCGAGCGTGTGGAAGTGTGGTAGAGATTTCTGCCACACTCCAATCAAAACAATTTAAGCACTGTTAACCCATTATCTGTTGTGGCTAACGCCCACTCTACAACCCATGCAACAGCTGACCATGCAGGCCTATATACCCAGCCCTAGCATCTTGCATCCATTGAAAATCGTTACACAATGAGACATCCTTTGCATTGACATCTCTTTACAGGATAACTTATAGATCAGCTACCTAACTGAATTAAATGGGTTTTATGGCTCATGTACAGTAAAAACCAAGCATTTAGTATGTGCCATAAAAATTTCCATGATATATTGGGCCCATTTTTTCATCACGATAGCATATAACTCATATACCAACAATTTTTGGGGGGCTACAAAGCAGTATTTATTTCTGTCCATCCATGCATATATAAATGTCAGTCTTTATTCAGGTGTAAAAATTTCGTGTAGAATTTCAACCTTTGAAGTGAAAACAGTTCAGTTAGAACTCTGGTGATTATCATTTTAAAAAAATAAATATTTCATTGACAAACACTACACAACACATGCTGGTTCGTCCAAAAACAAATACCAGACAATGACCACGACAAAGTTTAACTTCCTGTGCTCTTCTCATTTGTCAATAGGAAGAGGGATAGAATATCGGAAGATGCTATCATCAGGAAGATGCCTTTGATACATTATCATATACATGAACATGTCTGATAAATGTTAAAAATAAGTACACAGTCGAAATTCATCCATATCACGATACAAAGCTATAGATACAGCACCATAAATAAGCATCTGAAGTCTTCATCTTCCTCTGTTTTGCTTATAAATACAAGTACTCATTAACACTTCTGAACCATTGAATAACCCCCCCTGCATATTTTTTCGCAACCTTCATTAAAACAACTGACTCATAAAGTAGTACATTTATAACCAACTTTCAGTTCACATTGATGAACTGTCACTTCATCAATGATATCTAATTTCACTATTCATCAAAATATTCACTTTGATAAATATATATATTCATTACCAAATTTTCAGTGAGGCTTTTAATACCTCATTGACACAGGTGTTCCAGAAAATGCCCTTTCCATTTACAGTATAGCTCCTCCACTCCTCCTTCCACATCCCTGAGGGCATTAAATAGTATTTATAAATGCTTTACTATATCTGTGTCTTGTTTTGGTGCTAATTATCTGCACCATAGCAACTTCAGGCCACGTACAGCAAAAAATGACAAGTACCATATAAAAAAGAATAATTGGCATTTGCTTGCTTTGTCTGCACGTTAATTGAACTTCCAACATGTACACCAGTAGGTCTTCCAAGACAATATACAACAATGATACATCTACCATAAACATTTCCCAAGGAATCCTCATTGTTTTATACGCTGGTTAATGGATACCATGTGTCTCATCATTTCTTAAGAGAGTTTTCCCCACCTTCAACATTATGCTTGCTTTGGATCAATAAGATTCTTGGACAAAGATTGAAGAAAAGTATCTTAAAGACAGACAGCAGACATGTGTCTCCTCTATGTAAGACAGCTAGTCGGACAATTATCATACGTATTTGTATAATTGTGCGATCAATCAAAAGGGACCATTCCCGTAAACAGTACTTCGAACTAGTGCATCAAGTTATCTAGTACCCTGCCCCATGGCACTCGTATTCAAGTTAACTTAAACAATATATAAATTTAACTTGTAGTTGTATCCCAAAATAGCAGTCAACTTGATTTTGATTTCGACTGAGATGACCAACCATGAGGCCAAAGATTCCGTTCTGTATTCTTTTAGTTTGTATTTCCTCCCAAGTTTTATGTTTTATATAAATCAAACCTGGTTTCTATCAAAGCTCCCTTTAGTCACTTCATGTTTACAGTTACATTTCGAAATACCTAATCCCTGATTTCGTCATAACAAAAAAAGTATTTCAAAGTATTTGCAGGTTACTGTAGTCATGACTCTTATTTCATTTACATGTAACAAAGGACATTTCGTAATTCCTTTAAGACATTTAATTGGTAAATATCTCTCTTAATCAATTTAAATCGTGGCAATTATTTCTTTTAACATAAAACTGCAAGCTTGACATCGCAAATTCTCAACAGTGCAGTTTTAAACAATTGTAACTGAGATGAAGCTAAAATGTAAACTGGTGCTATAAACTTAAAATGAGGTTTTTTTTGTCTCTTTAGTTCATTAGCTACTAGAGAGGCCAATTTGAACATATGAATCTATTCATATGTGTACAACTAGAAGCATTTTCACAAACATCTGAACTAAATAAAAGTGTTTTGTTAAATAACCTGCACACGTGTTATCGTCACAAAAAACAAACTAATCCATTTCAAGTTTATGAAGATACAAGTTCTTAATTTATTCCATGTACCACTGATCGTACTGATTCTACACAATGTGTTCAACTTGTAGTTTTGGGCAATCTAAAAGTCTAATTTGATTTATAGAGAACATAGAAGACTCAATACCCTTTCTACATCCACTGGATAATGTCCTCATGTTACCTCTTTATCATATATCTATAGTGGTCTCTGTAAATGCCGGCAGGTAATGTAAATGTATTACAGATAAAGGATATGTAAGAGTCAACATTCAAAAAATATATGACATTTCATTATACATATTAAGTTATTAACATTAGACAAAATACAAGCAATATGATAACAATACACTACTCAGTCAAAAGGAAATGTCGTTTAACTGATAAGGAGTGTATCAATAATGTGCTTTTTTTTCCCTTTTACATGTACATGTGAAGACACCCTACCTCAGATCCGCTATTTTACAGGGCTTGTCTACTACATACTACATTTGAACAATATTGAGCAGGAAATGACAACAAACACTCTACCAAACTTAAGTGAAGTGTTACTGTATCTAATGTCAATCTCTTCACTATTTATACCAAGCACTGATATATATATAAGTCAATATATTTTGTAGACGCCGGGATAACATTAGTTTTGAAGCATACGAAAAAAGAAATCACAAAGACATTGATATCACAATTAACACTTGAAAATAAATATGCTTTCTCGTTTTTAAATACTAAACATTTTTTTTTATTTTTTACTACTGCCAGGGGATGGGTAATATGGCTGCGATAATAAACAAAATTTTGCAATCGACTCATTAAAAATAAATCAGATATTGACATGTTCTTAATCTAATAAGAATGAACCCAGTGATTATATTTGTTCTTACCTTATGCCACAAATTCCACATAAACATTACAGTAGATAATCATAATGTACACTCTAACATGTTCCCGTTCCCAAGGTGGTAGATTATTAGTTTCGAACAAAGGGCCCGGATATGAAGGGGGAACCGGTTGTTTATTTTCAAGAGCATTTGGTGTCATGATATTTATTTCGTTTATTTGTCAGATATAGGTAGGTTTCTCATCTGTTAATTGATATAACATGCTATATACTTTAAAACTAAGGAAATATTTACCAGACTAAAAATTCGAAACAATGGCTGAATTCCACTACGTTGTGTAACATACGGTCAGCATTGTTTGTATTTTAGTGGAGTAAATAGATAATAAATATGAGATCAAATGCTTTAGCATCTATTAATATGTAGACAAAGTAGCGTTAAACAATGTATACTATATATTGTATGACGCTACTTTGTCTGATATAATTATGTATGAAATAATTTTATAGAAGTGCTGATAGACCATTTAGACTGTCATGTAGACTTATATTGAAGATCTATCAAATATATATCTATATATTATATAAAGGACGTTTATCAAGTGGTAGCACTAAAACACAAGAAGTCCCTGTAAGTTACAACACTGGCGAATGAAAAAGATGTTTGCCTTAAAATTGACTTTTGAGATCACCCCTGATATTTTGTATAGTTTATTCTGGAACGTGAATAATAAATAGAAGAACAAGCTCATGTCTGTAGCAAAAAATAATTTAAATTCGAAAATTTTGCGACCGAAGATGAAAATTTGTGTTTGTTCGCGAATATTTTGCGTCATGTATCTATTGGATATTTTCTTTAGCATCGAAAATGAGGAAATCGCAAGTTTGATTCATTTTCTACGATGGCGTATAAGTGCCGTTTCAAATGGGCAGAATAAAAAATAAATTCGTTTGTGAGGTTTTTATAAATTGTTAAAACGATTTTTAATCTTTAAAACGATTTAGAAAATCGTTTGAACGATTAGGAAATTCGTTCGTACGAATTATAAATTCGTTTGTACGATTTCGGAAATAGTTTATACGATTTTAAAAAATCTTTTAAATGATTTTTAAATTCGTGTTTGAAATAGTCGCTGTCTCGGGGGACAATAAACTTGTTATCGTCCTCATAGCCAGTAAATATATATATATATATATCAGCTACTGATGCGTAAGTATACACACCGTTCATATGTCCTAAAGAGGTATGTAAACAATCAGCAACACTTATTCAAGTTAACAAAGTTCCAATGATTTGTTATACTCTGTCCCAAGATATTTTGGATTCACGTTTGGCTTAATTGTTTGATATTTATAAATACCTCAGGATCCAAACGATGTTCATTCAAAAGTATGAAAAATTTCCAAGATTTCTCAGTCAAAACGCCCCTGTTAGCTTATCAGGTTTCAATACAATGCTAAAAAATGTGATGTCTACGGAGATTTTGCATTGCAGCAAGCCCGGATGATAACGTTGAAATATTGCGCGATGTATTCCGAGTGTATTCCGAATGGAGAAAAGATGTAAACATTCCCCATTATAAATCTCCGTAAGGAATCTGTTTTCGTTCCTGTGAATTTTTCCGAGTGAAAGATGATAATGTGTCAATGAAATTATCTTGGAAAATATCCCTTTCAACTATTTCAATTGCACTTCTTTCACAGGTAAGTGTATTTTTATTAAAAATCGTCCAAACGTGAATCCAAAATATCTTGGGACAGACTTTTTTTTTTAGGGCCACGATTTATTTTAATGCTTCTTATTACCATCTCATAAAATACAACAAATAATCAGGGACGTATATACATCCATAATTAATACATATAGGTGTATGTCAACCCATGTCCGATAAATGTAGTTCGTTTATGATCTATCAACTTCGCTAATCCTCGGACCCACCCCTTTCACCAGGGATCAATTGCTCGTCAAAACGTTGTTGAGTAAAGACTGAATGACAAGGTATGCCTTATGTCCCTCCGTGAGATTCCGTCCCTTATATTTTCCATTAAATTTAGAATGATAGAAAACAAATCAAACATTTGTTGATTTACTATTACCATGCAGTAATTACATGCTTGCGTTGTTATCGCTGTTGTTGTTATGACTAAGATATGACTCTATAACTCTTTATCTCGCATATATACCTGCAGAAATGTAGCTTCACGAAAAATTATGGTTGACGGACCGCAATGTGGATGATCTTTTTTATTAAAAAAAAAATATTGATTTTTTTTATATTATTCAGTTGTTGTTGTTGTTGTTTTCTTTTAGGACTGGCTCAAGTATGCCTGAAGACCGTCTAAAGCAGTTACGTAGCGGAAGTTCCAAAGACATAGGACCTTTTCCTGTTCTTACAGACAGCCCTTCCGAAATTGACATTGACAAGTTCAACAACGGAAGAAAATACTTCCAAAATAATGTAGCCATTTGCGTTGTAGCAATGTTGTGCTCACTTGTCTCAGGGTTTAGCGTGGTAAACCTCTTGGAACCGTTAGTGTTTACCAACAAATCGAACACACCCAAGAAATCGCTAAAACGATATTTAGACACAGTGCGTCACGTGGCTCTTTGGCATTACGGTGATATCTTGGACCCGTTGTCTTTAGCCAGGAAATCCATTAGGAAGGTTCACAGCATGCACAAAAGTGTTAGAGACCGTATGGTGGAAGCTAACACTGACGGTCGACATTTTACGCAATACGACATGAGCCTAGTACAGGCGGGTTTTGTGGGATTTATAATATTGTACCCAGAAGAACTTGGACTTCAAGGCTCTAAATCTGACTTGGAAGACTTTGTTTACTTTTGGAGATGGGTTGGTTTCTTTTCAGGAATAGACGATGATAATAACATATGCATTCACGGACTAGACGATGCATATCGAATTTGCAAACAAGTCGAAAACGAAATTGTGTACCCCGCGCTTTTTAACCCGCCGAAACACTTTCATTCCATGGCAAAGGCATTTACAGATGGACTTTGCCTTTTGTCCTTTTGTAGGGTTTATACACCGGAATCTGTCATTGGTTTTTCGTTAGATATGGCAAACAAGAAAAGACGTCATGATCTAAGCTTTTTTGACACTTGCCGTGTTTTATATTTAAAGTTGTCCGTTTTCCTTTTAAAGCATTGCTCTTGGTTCAGAAGACTTGCGAACAGACTCGTAGAATCTTTAGTTTTACCGAAGCATTTTGATTTTTAATGAGTTTTTACAAACGTTTGATTCTGTATTAACAGTTAATTTTATTTTACATCAGAAGTCTCATTAAAATTATTATCTCATTATGATTTTTTTGTAGGCGGGGTGATTTTATAGAGCCCTGCGTGTGAGAGAAGGATTCGCATTTTTTTCTAGTCATTGATGTACTGTTTTATGCTCTCCCCCGGAAACATTATAAAATCATCATCCATAAATAAACAAAACCTCCGAAAAAACATAAATGCTTTAATGGAGGTAAAACTCAAATAAATTGAAATGATCACAACACAAGATGAAGCTGTTCCGATGAAGTTGTTATCTACTGAGTAATTGTGAAGCTGGTTTGGGCTGTGTCGTAAATTTGACTGTGAGGATGCTTGCTTCCGCATTCACCATTGCAGATATCTGAAGAAATAGATGATAAAAATAAATGTTCACTTTTGTATATATATTTTAACAATATGCAGATCTATAAAACAGCGTACGGGACTTATGAACAGTAAACGTACGCATAAATTCAATTTATACTGATTAATTAATAAATAAAAATTTTGATGATAAAGATGAAAACAAGTCTGGCTCTGTTACTTGAGAATTAAGTGACTTTCGTGACCGAGTTAGTATATATCTGACCAGATAAGATATATATACAATATACAGAGATATAACACGGTAATACCATACAAAGGTTACAAATGTTATCAGCTTTATATCGCGAATCTTTCCAAATTCTTGCATACAGTATATTTATGACCATTTCTGTCCGTTATCTATGACAAACCGAATTTAGGTCTAGGACAAATGATGTATTTTTCTTACATATTTTCACATTGTAATTTCCAGGCAGCCACTGTTCACATGGCCCCTGTGAGGGGTCGCAGTTCGGATCCGGTTCAGCTTTAAGGTTGAACTGCTTGGAGTATTGCCCTGCAGGCTGGGCTTCTGTGATAAACCCTCCGCCTATTTAAATGAAAGCAATGCCATACAAAAATTAGAAACACGTTTAAAACCATTCCTAAATTCGAAATAGTGGATGAAATTTCATATTTACAATTAATGCAGTGATCATTTTCACTTACTGACAGGAAGATGGTCAACAGTTTCGCACTCTAAAATGAGTTCACCCGTACCGGTGCCATTTTTAGAATCGAATTCGAGATCCAAATTAAAAGTTCCTGATTATGACAAAAAAATTCATTTACTCATTATGACAATACGCATGTGCATCAATTATCCTCTATGGTAATAACTTTATTTTGAATTCAAGGAAAGTGTTCGATTGGTTAGTCTGGAACATCCTTCGGGCTTTATAGGATTTGATCACGTGACCAATCCGTATTTATATCCCGATATACATCCAAAACTGATATCTTATTTCTTAAAAATACCCACAGGAATGACAATACTCTACCCTGGGGTCCAGATTGGGGGCTAACAGTAAATGATGTGATTTTGGCATCTCCGTCATCCTTAATAGGGCATGTTTTCAGGAGCTCGCAAAAATAGATTGGGTCAAGATCAGCTCTTTAAAAAAATGTGAAAAAAAGAGAAAAAAAATGCAGTCAGATCAGAAAAAGTGCTATACACGATGTTAAACAAATGGTATTGGTTGGAAATGTTTCCGATGGATTTAACAACGAGAAATATGTGCTTACTTTTGGATAAGTTTGATGAATTCTTCTACCCCTACAACGTCACACAAGATGTTGCAGACGGCACCTAGAGCCTGACTTCCGGTTTTCTGGGCAAGAGCGCTGCAGAGAGCTCCACAAGAACCAATAACACCGGATTCTGTAACCAAATGTAATCGTAGATGACATCGTTATGTAGTATGTACCCAATAAATATAAAAACGGTCATCGTAGATATCGTCACAATGAGGGACGTATCAATCCGAAAAAAAATCCGAATCAATCCGAAAGAAAAAATCCTGCAAGTTTGGTATTCCAAAATTTGCTATTTTTGTTGACTTACGGAGAATGATGTTCAGAAGCATGTCAATGGCTTGACCAGTAAATTGGATGCATGTTGGGCAGAGGTCCACGCCTACCTTAACTGCCTGGGGGGAGACATTAGTTATCTGACGGAAATAGCTGGGGGTTCTCTGGTGGGTGTTTACCGGGGTCTGGTTTAAAAGGCTGACCGCGAAGGCCTCAGTCAGCAGAAGTCCGCAGATAACGAACGCTGTACCCTAAAGTGAACGTGTCGCCAAAATTTTAAAATACTTCGGCTGATTGCTCAGAATTTTTTTTCCAGATTGTTTTAATAAAAGTTGCATCAAGTACTTTTATTTCAGTTTTATATTCATATTTTAATATTGTATAAAGAATTTTTAAATAACTACATACCGGAACCTTTAGTATTAAATAAGATGTTATTGTTCTAACTTGCATCTGACTTGATATATGCAACAAATTGTTTTATTTCCATTGATAAAAATACAAAATTATGTAGATCGTTGAAAAAAATTAAGATTAATGAGTTAAATCATTCTTTAATCTAATTACAAATTTACAATAAAAAAATAAATTTTAAAACTATAATTAGAAACAAATGTAAAACAATATCATATCATAGCTAGACACAATAATATTGGTGGAGTCTTTGACCATATGCTGAAATACTATACCTTCATGGTGGATGGACTGCAAGTTTGTGTGAAATCGGACAGATCGTTACCCTCATTATAAATCGGGTCAGAACTACGGTGGAGTGGACGGGGGAAAAATAGAATGTCTTTCGCTCTATATCTGTCCAATTCTAGAAATATGAAATAATATTCTGAATATCTGAGTGGATTGCCATATATATTTCTTATCTTTGTCATCCATTGGAACCCTGAAAGTTTAATCACGTGATCGGTTTTCGTGGTATATATGACTACAAAGTTATCATGGATCTGTACAGCTAATGTTTCTGTATAAAAGAAATATACTTTAAATGTTTTATGTCTCACTTTTAGTGTATACTTAGTCGTATTTTTTAAAATTTATTTTAAAAAGTGTTATTTCTTACAAACAGCTAGTAAATTTGGTCTGTAAATTCAGCAAGGGATAGTAAATTCAGCAAGGTATCCCTTATAATTATTATACCCCTTGCAACAAGTTTTGATCGAGGGATATAATGTTTTTTACCTGACCCGTCCGTCCGTCCGTCAGTCTTTATTTATTTATTTATTTATTTATTTATTTATTTATTTATTTATTTATTTATTTATTTATCAATCAACGCAACTCCTCTTAATCAGCTGCAAAGAATATTATGAAGCTATATATAGGTAAATGTGCGTATAGCCAGGAAATTCCGATTCCATTATTTTTTCTGCTAATTTTGACACTTATGAATTTTGAAGTTTGTTGTTAATAAAGACAACGGATGGGCATTTGCAGGAAGTTTTGACGCAACTCCTCTTTATCAGCTGCAAAGAATATTGTGAAGCTATAAATAGGTAAATGTGCGTATTGCCAGGAAATTCCGATTCCATTATTTTTTCTGCTAATTTTGACACTTTTGAATTTTGAAGTTTGTTGTTAATAAAGACAACGGATGGGCATTTGCAGGAAGTTTTGACGTAATAATATTTTGGGGGAAGTTATGCTCGTTGATACAAATTATTTTTGTATTTAACGCATACCCTAGCTGCCATTCAGCATTGTCAAGTAATTGTAGAGCGTGGTTTATGTGAACTTGCTCACTTTTCATTCACTTGCTTAAGAAAATGTATTCATGGCACAAGTTTGGTCAGAAATCAAGAACGGTTTATTGGTATGCTTGGGTCATTATTTTTTTAGAGGAGTTAGAGAGCTGGAGTTATTTAAATATAGAATTTAGTTACTATAGTATAGCTACATGTAACTTTATCTGTAATTTAGTATGCATCTATTTTATAAGTACAGAGGTTGTTTAAAAAAAATCTATATATCGGTATTTAAGAAGAGTTTTCCTAATACATGTAGTGCTTTATTACAGGAAAACACTCAAGTGCGTGTCAATATGGGAGGAGGGACACAAAGAGAAGAAATACATTAAAGTAACCAATAAATAGCCTCTACACCCCCTCTCCAAAAACAAGCTTTATAACCTCTTCCGAACCCCCTCCCTCCCCCCTTTTTTTAATATTCTAGGTCAATCCATATAACTGGAAAGAACTGCATCGTATTTTGCTACGAAAGGTGGCATATAATTGTCTATAGTCATCCACAAAGAATTTCTTTCTCCGAGCTCATTTTTGATAAATGTATGTTGTCACGTAATAAAACCATAACAATATAAGTTGTAAAAGTGGTTAATATCAAAAAGCTAATGTATGAAACGGACAGACATACCGGTATATGGAGAAGTGATATTGCTGCGAATCACACTGAGTTCTTAATGGTTCGAACTCACTAAGTAGAGATATATATGTCCTTTACTAATTAAAGCAATATAGCTGCATGTATTTTTTAGATTTTATTTTGCTGAAAACAAACTGCTAGTACGATAAGTCTGCATGTAACTTAAACTTTTATGATAAATAAGATTTGAAAACATCATTAATTTTTGTCAAAAGAAAGATTTCTTTTCTAAGGAATGTATAGGAAATCAATTTTTGTACAGGACGACAATAATTCAAGTTTGCTCCAATTAAGGTTTCTTCACGGCTTTTTCCACAAAAATATGGCTATAGAAATTTAAAAACCATGATATTTTTTTATCATTTTAGTAGAAAATAACATTTTTGTGAAAAACAAATTCAACTTGAAAATTGCAGCTCATATTGCTTTAACTGTCAATGAGTCCATGACTAATTAGTCATGGACTCATTGACAATGAAAAATTGTTAATCAGTAAAAGACATATACGTTAACTCGACAAAGTATCACAATGGTTCACTAGCTAGCAAAGTCGTAAAGCCTATCTAGTGATTATTCAGGCATGCTTCGGAATTTATAAATAAACCATATATAAATGAAGGTTCTAAAGTTCATAAAAGGACATTTTAAACATCCCTAACTACATCTTGTAGAAATAAAATTCAATTTCTTTTTAAATTATGGACTGTTTGCAATGCTGCCTATTGTGTAAGATGGAACTAACAATTTAAGAGGAAACATCGCAATTGACTTTTCAAATTCGCCTTTGATTAAAAAAGGCGGAACATTTTATAAATAAAAATAAGTAACTTTTTCTTGCTTCAGGTTTTCGCAATGCTTGAGCAGAGCTGCATACCGTGATCCTATCAAAAATAGGAATATAAATACATGTTACCTGCAGCTCTGATAAGGATATGTTACTCAGTATTTTTATCATTTACATCAGAGACATATATAACAGGTTATTTATGTCTCTGTTTACATAGAAAATACGCAAACTTTAATTTCAGATGTGAGTATTATTCGTCCGAGATGATTTAAAAAATGAAATGCATCCAACGGTTTTTTTTATCAATGAAAAACTTAAACTAAAACAACAATAAATAAGACTTTAAGTCTGTTTTCTATGGACGTATTTTATCAACTTTTGACAAGCGGGCATTCTCTTTATCCGACATTTTTGTGTTCAAGGCTATCAATTGACGCATGCGCATTAGAAAAGTGGGAAATTTCAAAAAATGGCGGACCGTATTCAGTGTAGAAGTCGAAGATCAACGGAAAGTCTGTCAGCTATTATCGAAGATAGCATATCCAAAACATTACAAGCAAACGAAGATATTGATAACAACGAAAAACAGCGAATATTTGACAGGTTTAAAGAGGTTATTATGCTTTAATTATGTTGGAACATTGAAGCGGTTTGCATGTTGACGGGTTTGTTTACAAAAAACAACAATCTGTCTTCTTGTAAATACGAATGAATCTAAGTTCATATAGGCCTATAGTATTGTTAAGAAATTAAGAAATATTTTTGACAGTTTGAATTTATTATGCTTCAGTTAGATGTTCAGTAATAAACGTGTAACTGTTGTAGATATATTCTGGGTGTATCAAAAGCAACGTTGTGATTGACGGGCAGAGATGGGATGAAACATGTGGAGATGAAACTGCAGGTAAACCTATGTAAAATAGTGTAACAATTTATGTTAAATATATGTTATGAAAAGCTAAATCATTGTATCTCATCCCAGTAAAACTCTTGTATATCTTGGAATGCGTTCATATTAAGCTGGGTACCTTAGTATAGACCAGTCCACACTGCATAAAGTTGTTTCCCTTTGCGGGGTCAGCCCATATAGTTAAAAGGAAATAGACCAACAGACCCCTTCTTTATGCTACCAAATATTTTGGTGTCCTGTTATAAAATCCCTTAGAGTATTTATATCCCCAAAGACAATCAACATAGTTAAATACACAACAGAAACAAAATGTCAATAAAAGAAATTCATCTTGATTTTAGTTATGATGTTTTTGTTTTGCAGAATTCAAGCCAATTGATATTGAGAAAAAGAACTACCTTAACACAACTTTAGTTGAGTTAGTGTATGATTCCACCTTGGAAGTTTGTGGCCGACGGAAAAAATGTCCTCCAAAGCTCACTATCAATTGTAGGAAAATTTTGGAAGCAAAAACGGTCCAATGTGTAAGTATTAATCAATAGATCAAGAATAAGATAATGAGATATATAAAAAATAAGTAAATATTTTTACATAAATAAATTTTATTTTTTCTGTGATTCATTAGATTTGAATTAAAACCATGGTCATAGATATATATATATAAAATTATATTTCATTTATTGAAAATGTTTGTTCCAATAAGCCAACTCTAAGTAAAACTGCCAGTTGGGTATTTAAAGAAATAAAGTTTTGAAACTAATAATTTGTAATGACTAAAGTTTTACTGGATGATGGCAACATATAAGCAAATATTTGGTCATATTGCCCACAGTTTTATTGAATGTGTGCATATATGACTTTTTCCTAGAAGGAGTTTTATTTCCAACTAATACAATTTACAGGTAAAGACAAAAATTCAGCTCCCTGGTGTTAAAGTGTGTTCACATACAACTGAGAATGGGCAGAAGAATTCTCTGACAATAGAAAAACTAGCTGACTCCTGCAAGGAACTGACTTCACAAATTAAGGTACATTGTAGTGTACTCTGTGTAGTTTTGACAGATATTCTCAATTTTAGAGATTTTATATATAATTTTTCTTATTTCTGTGATATGTGAATGATTGTGATATTTACATTATCTAGTGTCTTTGTCTGTGATAACACTACAGTCCAGTACATTACATCAATGACCATTTTAATATTAAATTGTTGTATAAATGTAAGTAGTAAGGAATCATTCTCTGAATATAATGAGGTGATCAAATGAGGTTGAGTCTGATCCAATCTATCATGTAGTAGCCGTTTGGGCTTTATTGGATTTGATCACCCCGACAGTATTTGATCACATCATAATACTCAAAGAATGATTCCTTATTCCTTAAATAAAGTTATTAGTATACAAAATCTTTCTGTTTCAGTCTGTTCCAGATGTTGTGGTTAAGACAGAAAGACTGAAGAAATCCACAGATATGTTTCAAAACCACAAAATGACTTTGCCTAATGGTGTCTTGTTGAATGACAGCATAGTTTGCCCGCATGAAGACACTTCCCTGCGAAGCAAGCTTCTCTTACAGCTTCAGTAGTCCTTCACTGGTGTTTGATTTGTGTTTTGTCCTTGTTTTGTTCAGATATTATGTTGTGGAACTGTTACACATGTGTTACCATTTTTAAACAAATATACATATTTTTATGGAACTCTCCTTTTAGGCATGACATGTGACCTATTTGCTTTTAAAAGATATATCTGATTTTGTTAAAAATGTACATATATAGTGTACTGATATGTTTATTTTTTTGTGTCTGATTAAAGTCCAAAGTGTGGTAATTAGACAATGAATCATATAGCTTTTAGATTTATATGTATAGAGTTGTTGGGGTATTGTTCCTCACATGCCAAAAAAAATATTGTCAAAGCAATGCAAAAATTATCTCTAAGTCATCTCTTAGTTTTTATTGGTATACCTGATGGGTAATTTGTTGACAACATGTGAGGAACTTCAGCCCTACAGATTGTCGGTCCAAATTATCTCAAAGAATAACAGATCTGAAGCTCTAAATCATAGTGAATTGTCATAAATGGCTGCTGTGAAACTTAAAAGTCTTAATTGTATCTTGATTCAAAATCATTGTTTCATATATTCTCTCTCTCTCTCTCTCTCTCTCTCTCTCTCTCTCTCTCTCTCTCTCTCTCTCATACAAGCCAAAGTATGGTACTGATATTGAAATACATGTATATTTGTTGGGATAGTGCTTGATAGCAGTTGTTGTTTTGTTGCCAAAACATCCATATTTATATATTTAGATTTCTCTTCAGTTGATTTTGTTAACATTTTGGTTATTTTTGTTAACTTGACAACTGCTAGTTACTTGTCACTTCAACTACTAAGGATGGTTCTTGTATATAATTGTATAAAATGTCTCTCACCAATGAATTCCAAATAATGCCAACATTATGCACTATTTTCTTGATGCGTTGGGATACCAATTGTTTAAAAAAAAGAGAGAGAGTATATTCTCTGTAACATTTTATTTCAGTAAATTCGTTTCAAAGCAAATGTATCAAAATATTGTATCACATGTCTGCCTAGACTTTGTCTTGGCTTTCATTCATATGATAGTTTTCTACCATTACCGGTACACTGTTGTCAAATGGCTTGTGATTTCATTTTACAAAAGTACAAAAAATGGTGTACAAAATAAATATGATATTGAATGACTTTTTTTTAATTGGGTGCTGTAATTAACATCTTTGCAAAGGCCAAAGAATGTAAAGCACACAACTTGTAGAATAAGATCGCAACCAATCGTATATTATGAAATATGATATATGTACATGTAACATACTCAGAGATATTGCACATAATGAAATGATTATAAAATATGTATCACAGCATTGTAATTGATGCTTCTTGTCAAAGTCTGCAAGAAGTAACTTTTTTTTGCTATTGCAGTCATTATTTTCAAAGTTAAGGTCAGACGACACGTTCCTCAATTTTAGATAACTTTTTCCGGGAATTTGTTAATGGTTTACAACTACTTTGACAAGCTTTCTTGCAAAAAATTAGGGTACCTTACCAGGCATTTCTGCAAAATACTAGAATATGCAATTTCCTATATAATCTTCTTGAAGATACACTTGAATTGCTGATATGAAAATAAATACATCTACAGCAAAGCTAAATTCTCTAAAATAGAACTATATCTCCGCCGGGGCGGGGCTTTGAACTCACGACCTCTAGAACCTATACGCTACTGGCAGTGAGCGGCCACGGTTCTACCCAATCGACCATCTAGGCATATAACCATATACAAGTAAATTTTGATCATTTTAAAAGTAATTATGAAATTAAAATTTTTTGTTGGAACTCTTTATTACGAGGAGATACAAAAAAGATTCTCGAGGAACGTGTCG
Organism: Magallana gigas; assembly: GCF_963853765.1. Lineage (NCBI taxonomy): Eukaryota > Metazoa > Mollusca > Bivalvia > Ostreida > Ostreidae > Magallana > Magallana gigas. The sequence continues at coordinate 19,703,234 of NC_088858.1, read as the reverse complement.
TCTGACCTTAAATGAACATTGAATATCATTGAAGTGGAGTCATCAGAAAAACAGGGAACAAAAAACAAAATACAAGAATATTTCAAATTGTAGCAATACAAAAAGACGGACAAGAATTTTTAAGATTCTAAACAAGGCGCTCTATGTTCATCATTGAGGGAACATCTGTAAGTTTCTTCTGGCAGAAAACAAACACTGGAATGTTAAGAATGGACGTTTTTGTGGATTTTAGTTTAACTACAGAAGCATCCTTGCTTTTTGTGAGAACTCCCTGCATTGATTGTTATGGTGGGCGTGTCATCCTTTATGTGGCCATTTTCACTGGCATGCTTGAGGTCAGACGCTAGGGTCGCAAATAGTTGTTCCACATTGTTGGAAGTTTTGGCACTTGTTTCCATTAAAGAAATGTTGTGTGTATCTGCAAAGTTCTGAAAATATAAGCGATGATAACAAAATTACTACTGTATCATGTTCACATCATAGGCGTTGAAACCGCTGAAGGTGGAGGGGCATAAGAGGTTATGAGATTTTTTTGAATCATGACTGATGTAATAGACTGGGAGATAGACCACAAAGAAGCAATATCTGACCTTAGCTTCGGCGTAATCTACCGCTCTCTTTGGGTGTAAATCGGCTTTGTTTCCCACCAAAACTTTGTAAACCTTTTCATTGGAGTAATGATCAATATCTTCCAGCCATTTGGAGACGTTTTTGAAAGAATCCTGTAAAAGGAGACGAGCAAATTACAATAAGTCCCGCATTTCTTTAAAAATAAAGTAATATTTAAACTGTCGATTAAATCAATCTTCTGTATTATCATCATTCTATTCTTGTTTACATATACATGTATGTCGTTTTGGATATATTCATAAAAATGTACGAAATCTGTTTGTTGAAGTATATTAAAATTTCACTTTGAATTATAAAACGATCAGATATTGGGAGGGGGTGTGATATTTAACTTACTTTGTCAGTGATGTCATAGATTATCAAGATTCCATTGGCGTTTCTGTAGTAAGCTGTTGTAATGGTTTTGAATCTTTCCTGGCCTGCAGTATCCCACTGTAAACAAAAATGCGCATACTCTTATTGCAATGAGGATATAGCAGAGAGCCAGTTTAAGGGGATGGGCTTTTTGCAAATAAGAATGTTGATCGATGCACAATATCTAATTAGACTTTCCGAATTGTCAAACGGTCGTTCTTATTTTAAATAAAAAATCTGTAATATTTTTTTTTCAAAATGTTTATTTTAAATACATTGTTTAAATCATTTTAAAATATGACACCTAATCACGACTTTTAAAAGAAAAACTAAAATACCAGATAAAAAATAAGAATCAAATTTTCGTTTAAAAAATATCTTACACTATGAACCAAACGTAAACTGAGTTGTATGTACAATGTCTCAGTTAATTGAAAGCATTATAATTGTATAAAGGAAATACTGTGTACATTACAGTATGCATAACCATCAATGCATAAGAAATCGAGCACGTAGCATCGTTTTTGAATGGGGTGGGTGGGGGTGCAGAATCATTTTTAAAAATCTTGACCGGGTGGGGGGAGGGAGGGGGGGGGGGGCGCAAGTGAACCTTTAACTTCAATTCCACTGTTTGTTTCCTCATTTTCAATTCAATTTTTAGCCGGGCTCTGCTGAATGCAAAGTCCTGGCTATAGGCAGGCAAATCGCCAATGTTACTACAAACAGCACAACTTCAAAAGTAAACAAAAACCAAACAGCGTCAAAGCAAAAGCTTCCGCTATACCAAATAGTTACACAAAGAGAGAATTGTCTATCTTTTTTAGTTTTCTTATTAATAACGTGTTTTTAAAACAAGACTAATATGCATTTTGGACATATACAATGCGCATGAATTTCCATGAACTACTTTGCTGCGCGTAGGAGAAATGGGGATTGAATATATAACGTTTGTTGCAAAATCCAAGGCAGCAACTGCCTTGAACATATTTTTGTTAATAGCCGCTTACAAAATTTGGTCGCTATCTGACGCTTTGCCGATATCAAAAACATGAGAGAGAGAGATAGAGAGAGAGAGATTTTCAGTCTTTACTACAAAGTATGCATAAAGACACACCAAAAGAGCCCGGCTTTCAGTACTTCAGTACTTAGATTTATATAGTCCCATAAAAGTGAGGGGGGGGGGGGGGGGCAACTCCATGTTAATTCAATTTTTGCAGGTAAATTTTAGAAAAATCTTCGCGGCGCAAAAACTTAAGGGGGGGGGGGGGGGGAGCCCCCCCCCATCCCCCACCCCGATGCCACGTGCCTGGAAATATGAAACATACCGCGTAAGTGAATGTTTAGCTAGGTGCAAATGAGTATTTTTATTCAAACTATTCAGAATATCATTTTGCACACATTCAACTTGTTTTTTTTTTTTGTATGAAAAGTTTGCACAATCGGTGACAACTTACAATTTGTAGACGCACCGTTTTCCCGTCAACTTCTAGTGTCCGGATTTTCTACAACAAAATCATTGTTTCTCCCATGAATCATTTATTGTTATTTGTTTGAAGATGCTTATGTAAAAGCGCTTGCTGTATTTCACTGAATCGAATAGAATTATTACTTACAAAATCTACGCCGATTGTACTTATATATGTCTCAGTGAAACATTCATCCTGGAAGATAAATTGTACATGGATAATATTACTGATGTTATTACATACTACAGCGGCTTAAAATCACTTCCGTGTATAATAAACAGATTAAAAGCTTTACAACTTTACAACAACAATTTTAACAACTAATATCATTATGCTGAATTTATCCTAAAACAAAGTCCCTTTGCCTGAAAGATATTAATAATTTTTGCATCCTGAACGACATACTCACAATGCGCCTTTTTACATTTTAAAAAGGAAATAATTATAGAGTTTGCTAAGTTGGAAAGAGATTTTTAAAAAGTTGACTGGAAAATATATGAAATAAGTTTAATAACTTACCGTAAAATTTAGCATCAAACTCGATTTTCCTACTCCGGAATCGCCAATGAGCAAAATCTTGAATACATAATCACTGCATAATCGAAAAAAAAAAGAACAATTAGTATTTCTCTTTCTTTTAAGTAAGTGGAGCTTCATTTTCATAAACAATGATACATGAAAACTTAACTATAATAGTAATCAAAATATCTACCTGTCCATTTTGTCAAACTTCTAGTGTAATTTAAAGAACTGTAGCTACGATCGTTTGTATATATATGACGGTCCCCGATACACGCTGGAACTATTGAGCTAGTCGTTCGATCACTTCTATTTTTAGCGCAAGGGGAATATCTTAATGATTCATTCAAATGGTATACATCAATATACCGTGGATTTAAGAGACCTCACGTGTCATTTTTTGTTTTGGTGCCAGCATAATTCCGTCTAACCGACAACACACTTCTACCCTCAACGTTTATTTCATGTTTGTAAATAATATTAGCTATTATAGAAAGTCATTGTAATAAATATATCACTTATATATCTCTTATACCAAAAGCGGTTTTATAATAAATATTAAGGTTTCTAGCTCTTACTAATGTGTATGAATTCAGTTTCTAGGCATGCAGACACGGTATATATCAAACTGAATCCTGCAGTTTTCAATGTGCTCCAACGATCGCTATCTTCACACTCGGCAGAATCAAAGCATCCTCTCAGACTCTAAATTATATAATTCATTAAAAGGAAAAAAAATATTTTGTTGCCTTCATCTTTCACGAACTATTATCGAATAGGACTCTTATGTTGTTGCTTGAATGTCGCTAAACACACCCAAAGAAAAAGCCAATACAAACAAAAAATAACAACTCCCCATAAAAAATAAACAAAACAAAACAAGAGGCCCATGGGCTACATTGATCACCTGACAAACAATAGACAAAACAAACTTAACTTTATGGAGTCCGTTTACAAAACATCTGGACAAATATAGTAGAATGGAGTCTATAAAAAACATTTCTCTGGATATTCTTATGTAAAACATTGAGCCCCTTTTGTAACATATGATATCGTAGACATATCACATACATGTATATACTGAGCAGTTCACACAAGAGCATGACCTAACAATACACCTGACATTAACACTGAGAGAGAGAGAAAGGGGGGTTGTTGTTTAATGTTTTTGTTATTTTGTCACCTGTCCTTTAATATGTAAAACTTACATCAAACTTTGAAGCCCTTGTTGGGCCCAAGAATTGTCCAGGGTTCACAATCTATATAAACAATGCATCAACAAAATGTCAAGATTCTTGCATATTTATAAGTAACTAGACTTTGACCTGTGCGTGCACGGGTTGACATTGCATATGATATCGGACAATTACGAAATAGATACATCGACACACCGTATCTTTTACATTTACATAACCAAGCTTTAAGCCTAGAATAATGCTATTAATTTCACTACACTCTGCTAAGTTAGAATAATCTAAATGTATCTCGGGACAGGCCTTCACCACAGTTAAAATGCCTCCCATATACACTGTATCCCGTAATGTAGCAAAAAACTGCAGAATAGCTCCGAAACGATTTTGGAGAAAATTAATGAAGCTGAATTGAAAATAACAGTCAGATTATTCATAACAAACCATTTTGGTCTGTGAACACCTTTCATCTAAAAAATTGAATTCATATTAAAGAAGAATTCAACACTTTTTCACCAATGTTTTTTACTCGCTTCGAATTTACATACCATGTTGACATTCAAAACTCTCGGGATTTTTCTTTTTAAATGCACTATTAAATGAGTTAGAGTTATCTCCCGTATTTCCTTTGATGAACATAATATATGACAAATTTTCTATGAAAATTTACACGTATCTGTAATATTGTTTCTTTATTTATGCATGCAAATGTGTTATCGTGGAAACATTAACCAAAGAACATCCCGTGATTTAGCGTGCATGTAATGCGCATGCGCAAGATTGTAAAATCGAAAAAATCCAGATGATTTCCGGATTATTTAAAGGAATTTTCGTTGATTTTTAATTAGCGAAGCTTGATTGAGAAAAAATAAAAACAAATTGGTAATCTTTAAGTACCAATGTTGTTTAAAATATATAAAACAAAAGACAGTACTCTTCCAATTTCTCGGTATTAAAGCCCAAAAATTCGAGTCTATTATTTTAATATAGTAGTATATAGATACAGACACTGAACTAAATTGTTAATTCCTTAAAATTATCAAATACACGTACATGTACATGTAGTAGTATCGTTAACTTCGAGGTAAAATATCCCGAAATTTGGCTGACATTTAAGGAAAGAGATTAACATTTTTTTTTAATTCTCTTGAAACAAAGTTTAAAAAACCGGGAACGACAATTCACACGAATTTATATAACCGTCATGACTGACAAGTGCGAGCCCGACTTGAGTCTGTGTTTGTCGGACAGTGGTTCGAGTCTCACTGGTCGACTCGTGGTCATGATTTCGTAGCCCGCCGTCTGGGGTGGCTTTGGGCGTGGTTTTACACCCCGCTCCCCTAGCTTGTACACTCTCTCCACACTCAGTTCTTTACTCGGCATATGTCCACGACTTAAACAGCGATTCTTCTTCCAGATCTCTGTCACAAAAGTAGACCCTTCACCATGCTCACTGCTGCGTCGGTTGTCCCTAGATCTGTGATCCGCTCCGAAACTTCGCTCCATGCGACTCACATTTCTTTCATTTAATTCCAACAAGCGTCGAAATCCTTTCTTGCTATTGCGACCAAATTTCGGTTGATTCTGATTTTGATACAACTTATAGGGGTTTCCTAGCGTGTGAGGCCGTAAAATCGGTGCTGTGGGCGCACTTTCATACACTGGTTCCAAAGTCGATTCAAAGACTGAAGCCAACATATTGGACAACGGCAACGACTCACTCGCGGATTCAAAATTTGTGGCAAAACTCGTAGCGGGTAGCGACGCCAAGGTACTGGTTGATGACGCCGAAATTTTCTTCAAGTTTCCACCAGACACAACATGCTCTTTCTCGTCGGTCGTTCTACTGTTGTATTTCTTCACCACCTTCATTGCTATCTTATCCCGCTCCGTTTGCATGAGTTCCAACTCTCGTCTGGTTTCTATGATTTTCTTCTGAAGCTTGCGGACAATCACGTCGTACTTCCCCTGAAGCTCCGTCAAGTACTTGTTAAGCCTGGCCTCGCTAACACGATTCACTCTTGATACTAAAGAAATATCCAAATCATATAAATCTTCGCCTGATTTTTGAGAAGCCGGCATTTTCGTTGCCACAACGTCTACATTCGAGCAAATCTTGGTTTCGTCGAGTCATCTATACCACCAATACCAGACAGACAATCGAAGTTCTCGGATTACATGGAGAGAATTGACATGCGCTATGAGACTAGATTATATCACAATGTAAAAACAAAAGGTTAAATTTCTCATGGACGGCAATTTGACGGGGTGTGAAATTGTGCATCTTTGCGAAACACTGGATACACGGTCAGCTATATACAATGCTTGTATCTTAGTGTTCTCTTTAAAATGAAAATCGGCTAAGCGCTTCCTGAACTTCATAATTATTTGTCTTATTTGTAGTTTGCATATGAGAACAAAAGTTAATAATCAGTTCCATATACTCAATTGCATTAAATTGTTTTTTTTTGTTTTGAAACTGACTGCGCCTAACAACAAGAATCTATATATACATGTACTGTGCCAATCAGCCAATGTAATAATCAATATAATGGGAGCTCATATAAGTAAACTTCAACATTGTTCGATCGGATGTCCCCATCTCCTATATCGATTCTTCCTTGCCAGTTAGTTGACATTCAGAGCAAGACCAGCCATTTCATAGATATTGCTATGTCCATGCCTTTATCATCCAGGAAATGAACTTTGGACGTTAAGTTATTTTTGGTGTTTTATGTGTATGAATTGTACACAGGTTTATCATGGCTGCTGTGTCATCAAGGCATGCACATTTTAATAGAGTACTTGCAAGTAAATTAAAACTCCGAACATATTAACCAACTTGGTTAAAATAAATGCATGAAAAATGATGATTGGAATAAAAAGACATTTTTTAATTTCATGTGTAATACTACTAAATATGAATTAAAAGTACATGCCAGATCTTTTGTAAAAATAAGAATGATCTAATTCAGTTCCATTATAGGTAGTTTGGACTTTGATTTCTGTATTAAAAAGTAATTACACATCACAAAATGATTTATTTGCTTTAGATGTCTAATGATATGACACAAACATTCATAAAACCATGAGGTAAATTTCAGTCTCACAATATACATACACAAATTTTTAATAATTTTTTTGGGGGATGTCATTTTTCATGACTATTTCTTGATCTGTGATCACAAGTAATGTCCCTTCCATAAAGAAGAGAATAAAGAGGAACAAAAAGTTCAGGAAAAAGGGAGACAAATCAACAGCCTCTACGTCCGATCCCTTTCCTCTAGTCGCGCCTCTTTTTACTTTTGCTGCTGTCATAGTCTCTGCTTGACCGAGAGTCGTCCGCCTTGCGCTTGTTGTCTCCCCTCTTGGCCTCCTCCAAGAACTGACCCAGACCAAAGGGATCCTCCTCCTCCTGCTCAAACTGAACTGGTCCCTCTCTCCTGGAGTTTCTGTCTGTACCAGCAAACCCTCTGTCAGGCACAAACCTAGGTGTAAAATAAGATGATTTCACGTACAACCACAGTATACAAAAATAGAAAGAATAGAGTAAAACTCAACTTCTTCACCCATAAAATGAAAAGAACGAAGCAAGCAGCATGTATACCTGTTGGACTTCATGATAGTTTCCAGATCACCTCCATACATCTCCTTGTCTACGTTCTTGGAGGGTCTGTAGATGTTGTTAGCGATTTCTGACTGGCCCTTTCGCCATGGCTGGTCATACACATTGTACGCCTCATCATCTCCATAACCACTGTCCATACCCTGAAACCAAACAACACAATGTAACATTTTATAAGTAGTCATAATGAAAGCTAAATTCAATTATATTTTTGCAATCTGCTTACCTTTTAATTAAATGTACAGTCTAATATATCCATGAAAACAAAATTTCACTTTGAGAGTCTTATACAAAAAAGCATATGTGCACATAATATACATATATATGTGCACATATGCTTTTTAAACTTCACTAATAAAGTTGATTCGCGTCATTTTAGAAAACTGTCTTTATATAAAAATTGTAAAAATTTATCTATTCAATTCTTGTAAAGTTCATTTTTGGTAACAAACATAGCATATAAGATTAATATGAAGACTAAAATGAAAGAAAGTGACAGTTTAAAATTGAATTTGCATAGCAATTGAAATAAATTTCTACAAACCATGAAAATTTAAGCAGTGAGGACAAATTACCTTTGACTGATTGAAGAGTCGCTGATCAAACTGGACATCCCCGCTGCCTCCTGCTCTTGCGTCCGGTAAGTTGAGTGCAATCTTTTCACTGATGTCCCTTTCTCGCTCTCTCTGTATCCTAGATCTCTTGTCTGGGGCAGCCCTGGCCAAATTCCTGTCTCTCTGTCTCTCCTTTTGTCTATCTCTTCTGATTTCATCTCTTTCTTGCACCTCATCATCTGGGAATTAGGAAAAAAAAACAACTAAACCCAGCTACTCATCTTTGCACTCGTGAATAAAACATCAAGCAGGCTTGTTTTCTGACTATCTCTTTAAATTTTATGTGAAAGCTATCATTTCCTAAGAATTTTAGGGTTTAAAATCACATAATTGTTGATATTTACTGTCATGAGATTTAATGCCCGCTCTCTCGTCCCTGGCTTTCTGGGCCAGCTGTCTGAGAGTTGCCTCCTTCTTTTCCTTTTCTCTTTGAGCTATTTTTCTGTCAATCTGTGCTCTCATTTCCACTGCTTCTCTAGCCTACAACCAGAAAAATCAAACATTCCAGAAAACCAGAAAAATTAATCATACATTACCAGAAAGCCATAGATCATTCAATGGGTCCCATGAGAAACAGAGAAACGAAACTTCAACATGAATGGAATTATTATACAATGAACCTTACCTTTCTGTCTGCAATGTATAAAGCCTCTGCAAGTTTAGCAAAGTTTTCATTGATGTGTACACCTTGCAAACCCCTCCCATCAGCTGCCAATCTCTTGTCCAGTGGAATTGTGTAACCCTGTCAACAAAACATTTAGAGCTGATATAGAATTACAACACATGAAAAGTTTATGAAAAGATGAATTCATTTTGGATTGTATAACAAAGCAGTGAACTTGTTCTTTCAATTTAAACAACTTAAACAAGCATTAATACATTAGAAAAAAATTGCAAGTTTCATTTCCTTAATTTTATCCTAAATTCAATGATATTGGATATACATGTATCATTGTCAACACAAATTTCTTGAAAATTTTAATATTGGGTGAAAAAATTTACTTAAGTGAATGGTTAAAGTAACAAAGGGGGAAGGGAGATATCCCTATAATAGGGGATATTTTTATTTTTCATTCAAAATACACTTCATGAGCAAACACTTAAAAAAAAACAGTTTTGAATTTCAGTACCTTGGCGTTTTTCCAATTTGAGATACAGGGTGGAATCTTCCATTCTTGCTGTTCTTTCACAGTGACCTACAAATCAACAAGATGTATTGTTATTAACCGATGCAGAATTGAACACACAAATATAAGACTAAGTAACTTGTTCACTAATACTTCTTTTTAGATAGCATACCTTTCTGTTAGGAGAGTGCATGACAGGAGCAGGGGGTGAAGGGGGGCCTCGGGGAATCTTCTTGTTCACTCTGTATGTAAAGATTTGAAAAATTGAACACTTTGTTTTGCAGATAAAATAGTCCTTGCCTCAGTTGTCAAATCAAAATAAAAAAACAACACATATCAGAAATTACTTTAAGTATATGTGTCAATAACGTATAAACAATGAACACATTAAATAATCATTTTCTGTGACATGGTTTTGCAATATAATTACTAACTTAAATTTGGGAGGTTCCATGGGGTCTCTCTGGGCTTCCACCATCCTGATAATTCTTTGTTTGGCTCCTGAATTGAAGGCAACACCTTGCTGTGATGGGGTGTATCTAGGAAAGAGAATTATTTCTTTTTTTACACATGGAATTGGAAATATGCTATGAATGCAATATTAAAACCCAAAATATTTCCAAGTCTACTAACTATATCTTTTACGTATATTTTCAAAACATATATTTCCAAATTATAGCTTACACATCCAGTTCTTTTCTTATTACACAAAAAATATGTTTCTCTTGACTTTTACCTGATATACTGGGCTGGGGCTTGCTTTTCAGCTGCCCGGACCGGCAGAGCTGCTGATATCTTAGTGGAGACAAGTTTTTCTAGGGCCTGCCTAGTTTTCTCAGTGGTGTCCATCACTGCTTCTTCATCTGGAATCTGCATGTCTGGATCATCCTCATCAATTTGCTTAGGTACCAAGTCTTGAAATTTGGAGTGAACAACCTAACAGAAGAGAATACACCATCATATAAAGTATTTATATACGTAACTTTTACTTACTTTGTAGCGATTAATATCATTGGTATTTCCATCTAGGTGTTTCTTATTACATTGTATTTCCATGCCCAGTGCAGGTAATTAAGTTACTTTAATTACAATTTTTCTATTTTTTACTTTCTGCTATTCAAATCCATGGATCTTGTCATTCTGTGAGGGAGGCAGCTTGTCTTGCCAGCTACATTTCTCCTAGAGCCCTGATATGTTTGCCACAATGAAGGCTTTAGTTTTAGATAAATTCTAAGGCATGGGGAACTACAGATTACACTTTATTGTTTCATCTGTAAATGTATCTTGTGATTATAAATTTATCAAGGGTTGTTAATTTTGATTTTCATTGACATTTTTCATGAAAAAGTAAGTCATTATCTACAATAATGTGGTTCTCTCCCAATTTCACTTTTAGTGGAAGAGGGCTTCAACTCCATAGGACCCCATGAATGATGCTTGCCAAATTAGTCAGTCATCAAAACAAAAAATAATGACTATGTTAAGTGTTGACAATGAAACCAAACTGTATAATAATGCACATGCCTGCTAAAATTTACAGAAGTCCCTTCAACGTAGTATTTTAAATTATCAATGCTCTTTACCTTGTCTTTTCCATGACCATATCTGGCAATGGCGTCATACTTGATTTTCCCACTGCTGTCTAGCTGTACTGCCAGTGCATTGGATGTGGACTTCTTTTGTCCCATTCCTAGGGGAAACTGTGCGACGGGAACCTCTGGAAAAGCCCCTCCATCTCCAAAATCCTGTCATTTCAAAACAGAAAAATGCTACTGAATCAGAAAACTATTAAAGAATTTCTTCTATGTGAGGTATTAAACAAGCATGCATATGATAGGAAATCATGGAAAGTTAGGTCTTTGAATGTTAACAAGATTATGATGGAGATTCATCTAAACTTACATCCTGTGTTCTTGGCACCCATCCTTTTCTGTGACCATAAGGTGGAGCTGTTCTTCTGCTCATTACTGGCATCATCTGAATAGTTTATGACAGAACAGGCTAAGTTACATTTTAAAAAAAAATACATGATATGAAAATAAATCAGCCCTTTCCCCCCTCCTATATGAATGGCCCTGAACACAGTTCTAATGTCAATGCAAAACATGCTAGATATATCCCAATTTTTAATTTAAAAAATTCCACATTCAACTGCTAAAACACAAAAAAAGACATCTTGATTTGCTTATGCATGAAATGTTTCATGAATTAAAAGAAAGAATTTTAACATTTAAATGATAACATAACATGTCTTTAAGTTTTTATAATTCTTGAATAATTGTAATTTGTTATGATAAATTCAGATTAAAATTTGTTTTATATCACTCTCATTTGGTAGTGAAAAAAAATAAATCCTTAATTTTTTATTTGGTGCCGATATGGCTGTACCTGTGTCTGACTCCTCTGTTGTTGCTCATCATCCTCTCTATCAAACACATGCTGGCTTGGAGCCGGCAATATGCTGAATAAAAAAAAGAAGAAGATATAAGTAACCCAAGCAAAGCATCCAATGTTCCTGCTAAATGTTATGGAGTTAAAAACATCATTAATAAACTTTTTTACAACAGTCAGTTATTTAAAACATGTACCGGTACATGTATTGATTTAATGGTATGTAACATGTTTTCAACCTAAATGTAATGTCAGAACAACGTTCAGAATTCTACGTTGGAACAATTATAACCCTATTTTACTTAATCTGCATAGTGCTTTTCAAAAAGAAATTGACATACCGGTACTAGTTTTGTGAAATATGATGCAACTGCAATTGTTTGATTAATGTCATTACTCATTAGTTATCTATCAAGTTATCAACTAAAATTTGTCAAACTAATATGAAACTACAAATGCCTTAGCAAGACCCGATTCTCATCAAGTATCTCAATTCTTGCCATATGACCACATAAGTTTGTGTATGTGACATTTTGATTGCAAAGGTGAGAAATGGCTATTGGTGAGAATAAATCAGTCAATCCAGTATTGATTTGCCCCACAAAAAGAGCAGCACCGGCTGTACAGCAGTTATCAGGAAAGGAATAAGGTGAAAACAAACATTACTCGCTGGTGATTTAATACACACAGGGCAATTTATCATTTTCAGCAGAGTCGATTATTCTGTTTCAAGAAGTTAACAGGCACAGCCTTCGTCATGTTCATGAAGGATGAGGACTATGCCTGTCCACTGACACTTCTCAAAAGTTAATACAGAATGGATAACTTTTAATTTAGGTTGAAAATTCAACATGAATTATTTTGTGATAGGGCTTCCGAACACATTTCACACAGATGTAAAAATTAATTGACCTTTTGTTTATAGCACTGATTCTACTGAACATGCTGAACAGTGAAGGGAAGTGTACACATGTCATTTACTACATTATTTGGATTCTTCAGTTTTAGACATTTACAACCTTGTGATGATAATATACAATTAATAATTTTTATCACATGATGTATTATGTAAAATCAATTATAAGCAGCAAAAAAGATTTAATTTTTCACTCACTCAGACAATTTCATCGCCATCTTGATTTTATTTTCAATCGGAACACCTCGGTTGCTTACCAGTTATAGATGAATCATCAAAGGAATTACGAAGGGAATGTTTGGAACCGTGGTAATTCGCTTCCAAGACAACTCGCCCCCTTTCTTTATCCACATTGTAAAAAATCCATATTAAGACTGACCATGCCATGTTTTATGAATATTTTTTATCGATGACTCCATAATTGAAATGATTAAAATGATTGATTTAAAAAAACATAAGGGAAAACTCCGAAATTAAAAAAAAAAAAAAAAAAATTAAAAAATATTACGCTTATGCAGGGACGTATATACGTCCCTGGCTTATGTCAGTTTATGAACGAGACGTGCTTTTTCTTTAAAAAAAAAAAAAAAAAGCCTTGATATTCTGTTAGTTAAATAGCATCCATGATCACGGATTTGTCATAATTTTGGACATAAGATTAGAAAAATGAATAATTATTGACCTCTGTTTAAATTTAGGGACTTGGACACGATTTGAACTCAAATTTATCATTTTTTTTGTTCATTTTTAATACCCGTAACGCCTGAAGAGTCGTATATTTAAATATCGACACATTTCATGTACGTAGACGACTATATTTACAAAGCGGGTATGTTCCGTGTGTAGGCAAAATAAACAAACATTTAACGCGAATTTCTATCGAACACGGCAACCACCATTCATAAAATTAATACAGTTAGGAAAATTACCATATATTCAGTATTCTAATGTTAACATATATTGATTTGATTTCTACTAGCTGTCCAGCGAGTTTAAAATAAGAAGATGGGTGGATAAGGCGTGTAAAATGCCCATACGCGGTCGGACAGGCTACTGAAAAATTAAAGTATCAATAAATCTAATGGGTTTTTAAAAAATCATTTAAAACAATATATATTTAACGAATCATTGATTTTTAACCTAAAGGTATGTTCAATACTTGGAATATGTTGACTCAAACAGGCGTATACGTATCAAAACCTGCAAATACTGTCATTTTTTTTTTAGAACTTCAAGGTATTTTCTTTTATAGAGTGGGTCTGTGCTCCATATATTTCTCATAGTCTAATTAAGGTCTATTGGAAAACAAACCGATTTCAATCAACAAAAACGTGGAGAGATGACCCACTATACTCAAAAAATATTTTCTATCCCAACAATTGAATGTTTTGAAAAAATAATACAAGAGGGGTAGTTCGTAGCCCTAGTCACACATAATATTTAAAAAGCCCACTTTGTTGTGTCTGAAATGGCTCAGTGATTAGAGTACCTGTCATAAGCTAACCTTATATATCTAGGGTTTTTATGTTACGGGTTCGATACCACCAAAATTTCCGACAATATTTTTTTTCTTATTTTTTGTTAAATATATTAAAAACTGACTATAGTTAGAAATTTTGCTTTTGCAAAGTTGTATTATAATATATTTGAATAGATTTAATTGGGGGAAAATAAATTCAAAATTGTATTTCACTACTAAACCGAATGGGCATTTGCGCCATCTTATTCCCCCATCTTCTTAAAATATCATTCTTTCGAGCTACATAAATAAATCTGATTATGGCTCTTCAAAACCGTCAGAGTTGTAATCATAATCATCGGTTTATATCTTTTCAGCATACTTATGAAACTGTATACGAATGTGTGTTTGAATTTAAATGAATTTAATGTAAAATTTTTTAAACCTGTCGACAAAAATATTTTATTTTTATTAAGGTGGTTCATTTTCAAAACTTGCTCCTCACAAAACCCGAATATTCATTAATGTCCTTTCAGATAATATATATAGGGACTATTTCAATCAGGTTATTGTGTTATTTGTATTCCTTTAGAGATATATACTGTAATTAAATATTGTTATTGTTTATAATTTTTGAAAGCACAATATTTTAGGCGATATCATAAACTAAGAGTGTTCTACCTTTTTCAAATGGACGTATATTGAAAGCTCAATACAAATTTTTCAGATATGAACACTGAACTTTTTTTGGTTACTTAATTATCACTAAAGACAAAGGCAATCAATTTTGTGGAAAAATTTATTACAAATAATATCTTATAAGTAATTAAATACATTTTAATGCATTACCCCCCCCCCCCCCGGGTTCTTGAATGATTGGTGAATAATCATATCAATAATCTAACTTGAAAGAGGTTTGTTACAAGAAAATTATGTATACTATACATGTATATATTATCCATCTTTTCCTCTAATTGTATTTTTTATTTGTATATTATGGGCTCTAGATAAAAAAAATTAAATATTCTGTTCTGTCCAAACTTTCATTTTTCTGTGCACAAGGGGACGAATTGTCTTAGGGGCGAGATGCCAACAATTCGAAATAAGTCGTGCAAAAGTTTTTCGACAAATACTTTCATAAAATATCATATTTTAAGAAGTTCATTAAATCAATGATTTAATATAAACTTATAAAAATCACGAACTTAGAGAAGAATTAAATATTTTTTTAACATTTCGTCTCCGTTGAGAATATGTTCAACGGAATAACAAAGAATTAACTTGTCTAATTTCTTCTACGCCCTCCAAATGTCAGTTTATGTAAGCAACAGTTGGGTAAGTGACTGGAATGCAAAGGACCATTAGGGTGTATGTATTAGTAATTTTGATGTTTTAGTTCCTGTGATTTAATATACATCTCATTTTTTAAAGAAAAGCTTCAGATGTTAAATAGATTTACACTTCATGCATTTTGTTATAGAGTAAATTCGGATTTTAAGGTATTTATTAACATTTAAAAATGAATAACACATTTATAAAAACTTTTACAATCAAAAGATGACTGAGAGGATTTGTGATCAATGATTCAACAAATATTTTGCGATCTTTTGACTACTGTTTGTGATTACTCTTTTAAAATATCTGTACACGTAGATAGAACATAAGAATGTTCTATGATTTAAATGACAGATGTCCTACAGACCCGGTTTAACAATAGAAATAGTCCCCTATACCCACTTTGTAGCAAATGAAAAAAAAATGGCATTGTATCTTGCCTAAATTTTCATATGATTGGTCCAAAATATTTCCTCCATTGTTGCTCTTTTATTGTCCCATTTACTGTTGCATCACTTTTGAAAATTCGCTGTTTACAGTTGCCATATTAGTGATAAAATTTTCTGTATGGAATTTCCGGCAAAACACAAGCAAATTCAAACATCGAAATAGTGTAAATGCCTTTGTCATGTTGGTGTGACCCATTAAATGGATAATTTGTGGACTTAACTACATACACATGTTCAAGAAGGTTTATAATGTATATTTAAGCGGTTTTTCCCTGCAGATTATTTAAAAAGAAAATCTATGTGAAGCAGATCAGCTTCACAGCTGCTACATTGCAAGTATATGACATGAATTCTTACAATGACCCGAGCATAGCCTGGTCATGGTAAGATTATCTTTCTACTGTACATTTAGCGACATGCAGGGGCTTATCATGAACCCCTGTGATATAGCCATTAAGCAGGTTTGTAGTAAATATGATCAGATGCCAATCTTCTTTGTTTATAAAAGTAATGCTCACACTCCCTACCTAGATAGAATGTTCTGTTGTTATTAGAATGACAGATGTCCTATGGACCTGGTTTAAGCGTAGTTACAGTAAGATTACTGGCATTCTATCAAAGCCATACTCCTACTAGCACTAGCTAGTGGGTTAAAATTTAACTCAGTCGGTAAAGTGTTGGTTTTTAAACTGAAGGGTCCCAAGTTCAATCCTACTGTGGTCATTCCCCCGATTCTATTATATTGGTGCCAAAAATATAACTAAAGTTGAGTGGATTGAAGAATCTCGTGTGAGCTATATTATGAGGGATAGAAATCTAATAAAAATGGGGGGAAAGTGTGAATATAAGCTCAGTACAGCCTCACTTTTACTAGCACTAGCTGGTGGGTTAAACATTCAGCTCAGTCAGAAGAGCTCTGTTTTTTAAACTGAGGAATAACCAATACCATATGGGTTCTGTTAAAGTAATGTTTTTTAATATTCTAAATGATCTCATGCTTTGTCAGATAATCAAAGTTCTGAAGTACTGACAGGAGTTTATTCTATTGATTATGATTCGTCTTAAAAATCCATGATAATTCTCGGTTCTAAGTACATGTACTTCATAAGCTTTAACGCTCTATTATTCTCTCTTTGACAGTTAAGATGGTGTTTAAACGACTGTGGAAGATAACAAAATATGGAGGACTGTTAGGAGCTGTGGGTACAACTGGCTATCTCCTGCAGAAGAATGACTGGGACGTGTCAACCATAGGTGTGGTCCGATTTGGTCGAGCAGCATGGGCAGTATGTATTGCTATTTACATATGTATGACAATGCCCCATGTTTCTTAAAAAAAAATAAAAAAATTTACCATTGCACATTTAAACCAACCCAACCTCTTGCCGTGCCACCACCACTGCCTCACTTCTCCAGTATAAATCAGAAGATCTTAGGGAAAGTTAAGAATACTTATTAGATACCTTTAACCTTAATTAGACACTTTAACCTCGTCACAAGTGCTGTTGAATCTGGAACTGACAAGGACATGGTTAATACTGTATACATAAGATTTTGAATGTTCATCTTTCCAGGCAGTGAGGCTTGTTGCAGATTACAAGATTAACCTCCGAGGCGTGAATTATGATTCTCCAGAGTATCAAAAACTAAAATCTGAGGTAAGAAATGTTAGGTATTGCATTTATTTTAATGTACATTAAATCTTTTTTTTCTGAGACAGCCAGTTCTTCATTAACATTCAGATTCTTATTTGTTTGTTGCTTTACAGCAATAGATTGTTTTTAACATTAAACCTAAATAAGCAAAATATTGAATTTATAATTTGACCACTTGCGCCTTGTTAGATTCACTTGCGGTCAGCATTGCAATTGAGAGATATGTGCTGTATGAATGGTGGAGCTTTTATCAAAGTAGGACAGCATGTTGGGTCCTTGGAGTACTTGCTTCCAAAGGAATATGTGGAGACTATGAAGGTTTTGCATAATAAAGCACCACAGTCCAACGTAGATGAACTGAAAGGTGTTTTTGAGGAAGATTTGAAAATGAAGGTAACTTTGCACAAAGATAATTTACAAAATTTGATAACTTGTCTCATAATGTAAAATAAATACCCGTATGAAACATTTTTTGTTCACTACTAAATTTGTTCCAGAAATATGCAAATCCAAAAATTTATTTTTTCGAAAATATGAATTTTTCATGAAGTACAGGTATAATAAATATATGTTTTTGCATTTGTGCTGTAAATATATTCTTGTCCTAGTACAGGTCTAAATATATTACAAAAGTCCTCTAGGATGTACTAGATTTAAGTTGACTTGTGTATTGTCATTAGGTGGAAGATGTTTTTGATAGTTTTGAGAAGGAGCCACTTGGAGCTGCCTCGCTGGCCCAGGTTCACAAGGCAACACTCAAAGATGGAACAGTGGTGGCTGTCAAAATACAACACCCACAAGTCAAAAGCCATTCCTTTGTGGACATAAAAACTATGGAGGTAATAAATATGGAGAGTGAATTCCTGGTGTTATTCTCGTAACTAAATTTATACATGAAGAATCAAAATATCTAAAAAATTATGCAAATTGCAATCTAGGGTAAATTTTTTAAAGTGATTGCTCCAATTGGTCTTGCAGCTTTTGGTTCACTGCATTGCCTGGGTTTTCCCAGGTTTCCAGTATATGTGGCTTGCTGAAGAAACAAAGAGGAATCTTCCACTAGAGCTTGACTTTCTCCACGAGGGGAGAAACTGTGAGAGGGTTGAGAGACTTTTTAAACACTTTAGCTTCCTGAAAGTTCCCAAGATTCATTGGGATCTGTCCTCGGAGAGGGTGCTGACCATGGAATTCTGTGAGGGAGGAAAAGTGGATGACAAAGCGTATATGGAGAAACATGGAATAAATGTCAATGAGGTAACAGAATCAATAAAGGTGCATGAGAAAAAATGGATGGCGGATACATGTACTTTGTAATTCATTGCTTTAGAAAGGGAGATAACTCTTACAGCACTTGTAACACCAAAATTGGTACATGTATTCATTTAAATGGCAATATCATCTAAAATTTAATATATGTTTAACTTTGCCTTAAAATTGAAAATAAAAATCTATAAGGGTGGAAGGAGGTTAAGCAAACAAAGATTTTAACAAAAGTTTATATAGTAAAAACCAAAGTGAATTTTGCTATTTCTTAAAAAGAAGGATTTTGTTTGCTTCTGAAACTCGGGTTATGTCTAACATAGAATTAACCTTGTTTAGACAATAGATTTTCTATGATTATCCAGGTCACAAAGAACTTGGGGAAGCTGTACAGCGAGATGATATTTGTCCAGGGCTATGTTCATTGTGACCCCCATCCCGGCAACGTCCTGGTCAACAAAACTGATGAGGGAACTCAAATAGTCCTTCTGGATCATGGATTGTATCAGGTATAACTGTTGATATTATTTTCATCAATTCTCTTTAGCTTCAGGTAATTTCAAGTGGTATTGAAATTATATTTTTAAGTATACCTTGGATTCGATGTTGTGCCCCTCACACCCATTGTAATGTTTTCCACTGCATCATTTTCACTTATCATTATGATGCTACAATACAAAATTTTAAAAAATGAAGAATTTGGTTACGTATGTAATACATGTACATGAACATGTAATGTATTTGTGCATGTTACAGTTTGAACTGTCAGCACTGTAGATCTATACAGTTACATGTGCAAACAACATGTATATCTTCAAGATTTTAGTTGTATGTACATGTATATGAAAAGTATAAATGAATCATCATAATGTTGACTGGTATAGACAAGACCTTAACAAATGTAACAAAGCTTATGTGTCCTTGTGTCCAGGTAAAGATTTGATATTGACAGATATACATGTACATGTAAAATATAATATGGTCTTCAGGTCACCAGAGTCAGCCAATTAGAATTATCGGTAATACACTATTGTAATTAAATACTTTTGAAACACCCTTCTAACTTTTTGTATAACATTAATTGAATAAGTCTGTTCTTTTCCTATAGTCATTGACCGATACATTTCGTGTCAGCTACAGTAAGCTGTGGATGTCTCTTATCAATGCAGACCTAGAGGGCATTAAAAAGTATGCCACAGAGCTGAACTGTGGCGACATGTATGGACTGTTTGCATGCATGATAACGGCTCGCTCATGGAATGCTATCACCAGTGGAATAGACAAGACAGAGATTACACAATCTGAGGTACATTATCAATAATAATTCACCCCATATAGTCCCAGCTAGGTTGGAAGGATCTTTAATATGGAATTTGACATTATGCAGATCACTAGCTGCAGGTCTGTAGCTCCTGGTCTGAAAAAATCTGGATGGACGACTTGGGAGCTTCAGTGCCTCCCATAGTAAAAAACTGCAATTTACGGCGCACAAAAAATTGTGCTAGTTTTGGACTGATTAATCTCATTTCCGAACATATTCTGTACAAAGTTGCATTTATGTTTTGCACAGATAAATCTTGTTTTTTAACACATTTATACAAATATTTGATTCCAAAAAAAATTCATGGACATTTTAATTCCTTTATCGTCACTTTTCTTTGTTCTGATATTCTATTAAACACCATCACCATCATCAGCCCTGTAAAGTGAAGTGGTGTATTTGTTTATGTTTAAAAATGGCAACTGTCGATCTGCACATGAACTTACCTTACTTCATTTCGAGGTCGGTTTGCATGTTTAATTTAAGAGAAAGTGTTGAGGCAAGTACATTGTAAAGCTGTGATAATAACAGTAGTAAATTGCCCGAAGAATTTAATGGTACTACCGGTAATTTTTTCACAGAATTTGTGTGGAATTAAAGTTATTCAGTCCAAAAGTAGCTCAATTTTTTTTAGCCATAAATTGCAACTATTTAAATGTAGCTTCTAAATTTTTTCAGCCTTAGAGCTACAAACCAGCAGCTATTCAATCAAATGAGCTACACTTAAAAATAATATACACAGCAGTCACAGGAGATATAAGTTTTAGGGGTCAAATTCTTTTAGGATATTCATCCTCAATTTATGTTATGAACTAGCTAGTTTTCAGTCTAATAGATGTAAAAATGCCATAATGTATGGTACCCATCCCCTTAATGAAGCAATATGTTGGGTTTTTAGATTATACAACTCCTAATTGTTTATTTTTTCTAATGGACAGAGTAATGAAATCAAAGACAATGCTGCCAACTACCTAATACAAATATCTGAAATACTCAACAAGATTCCTAGAGAAATGCTTCTTATTCTCAAGACCAATGATGTTCTACGTGGGATCGAGTATGCATTGAACATTCAACCAAATGCCACATCTTTCCTCAACATGTCAAGGTGCTGTGTTCGCGCGGTTGGAGAGGACCAATACAGACAGTGTCATTCCTGGACCAATCGAATGAGAGTTCAGTTTGCTACCTCATGGCAGCTATTCAAAATCAGTGTCTATGAATTATGTCTGTGGATACAGCTGATGTACTCTTGGTTGTTTAGGTACAAGTTACCAAGTTAATGATGGCCAAGTTTAGTTTATTTTTCGATGCAGTGAAACCAGTCTTTATCAATGTGCTTTTGGAAGGAAGTCAGAATGGTCAGATTGTTCGATGTGACGATGTTAAAATTAATGAAATGCATGCGCATGAACTCCTGATAAATCTTAAAAATCAGAATTGTTTTTAGAATGGATAGTTAAGAAGAGGATATAGATGCAGACAGGTTTCACTGTATCATTATCAGTATAGATTTATTAACTTATTTTTTCAGCGGTATTATGATTAATATTTTATCTCAGCTGCATGATAATTGAAGACCCTACATACTTAGGTAAATTATGAATGCCCAGTTTGATTCTGAGGGGTGATCATTAGTTTGTCATTACCCTCAGACTGAATTGTGCTCATTGACAATTAATGTACATCAAATCATACTATTGGCAACTGTTCTAGATTTTTTGAAGGAGTAAATTACTTGGTAATGCATAGAAATATGGTTCCTTGATTTTCATATTAGTATGGCTAAATCTTCAAATTTGTTAGTCATAATTTTGAAGCTGTCAAAGGGATTCTCTTTTTTCCACGTACAACATTATTAGAAACACTACTGAATTTTTATGATCTTTTGCCATAAAAACTAAATGTTTTATCATGCAAATGGCAATAAATTTATGAAGTATGAATTACTTCAATCTGTTGAATTGTTGTTGTTTGTTCGAGACCAATGTTTTTTAGATTTCACTCTTACCAATGAATTATCATCCCCATAAACAATTATTTTGAATCATTGAAGATAAAATATAAATGTGTTTCCTACAAAATCATATTTTTACACCAAATTGTAGTAGCCCCTAGGAATTAATTGGATTCTTCAGTAAGTTTTTGTAATTTTTATTATTGCTAACATTTTCTTTTGGAGTCTGGATAAGAAGATTCCAGTACTTTTTTAAATTCTTCATAACGTTGTCTATTTTCATGATGATCAACATCTTTTTGACTGTAGAATTTGTTCTTCATTTTGTAGCCTTTGTGAACGAGGAATGCGTTGTTCAGAACAGAAAAATTAAATCCAGCGACATGCATTTCACAAATCTGAAATATATAAAAACTGAAAGTAAATTATTATGTGAACATACATGAATATTTCTAATGGTATCCTATATCTGTTAGAATTTTTTGAGGTAAATTTAGTATGTTCATGCACAACCACTATTTCCCATGGTTGAGCCATGTGGTAGCTAGAACTGTGGATTCATGTATTTAATGGTCAGAATTGCTCTTTACAGACATGTGCAAAAATGATGTACTAATTAATTTTCATTGCAAAACACAACATGTAGGTATTTGCAAAAAGAATATCTGGAAGGTATTTACCACAAAACGAAAAATACAATATAGCATTGTGACTTACCTGGCTGACTCTATTAAAGCCATACTGTTTAAATCTCTCCTGGTACAATGGTAAAGATGATTTAGAGGCAATGAAAAATGGCTCAAAAGGATATTTCCACTGCAACTCAAATGCTAGCTGCAGTTTGTCACTTTTTCTGAGATACTTCCATTTGTTATAATTGGTTTGATTTTGGCACTTTGGACACACATTTATGTAAAAGGGCTGAATGTTTCGGTCAGTTAAGAGGTCTTCCTTTGTGGATGGAATGTTATCGCCTTCACCTGTTTCAAACACAGGGACTATGTAGGCTGTCTGATTGCTTGCAATTTTGGAATTGATAATGTCTGTCTGGAATGAACTTGAAAGATTTGCAGAGGGCAAAAGGTCTATGTCCATGACTAGAACAAAACTAGTTGTCACCATTTTTAAGGCCAGGTTTCGAAGTATATTATGAGGATATTGCAGTTCTCCAATCTCAAAGTTTTCATACTGAGCTTTCATTGAAAGCTTCTTATCACAGTGAATTTCATGGGGTGTAGTGTTGATAATATCTTTATGACTCCAAACGGGAAAGACTAAGTGAAAAATCACTTTTCGTTGTATATCTTCATGACATTCATGTAATCTCCAAATCAAATACAGTGCATATTCGGCATCATGACTCTGAGTCAATACTGAAATGGAGATCTGTCCCTGCCATCTTTCATTCAACTGCACAAGATTCTGAAGATTATTTGAAGTGGTGTGAGTTGCAACAGCAACATCATGTGTACCTGAGGATTGTGACTTTCTGCTTCCTAAAATATCAGGCAGGATAAAATAATACCCACTGCTGTCAGTAACATAGGCATCTCTAATCTTTCGCATTATTTGATCCCAGCCTGATATGTGATTTCTTTCTCCAACAATTGGGTTTCCCTCTTGTAACATGAGGTAAATGTGAAAAACTTGCAGAAATATCACAAGTAAAACCATAAATACTATTGCCTTCTGGATGCTGACAAAGCATTTTGGTTTCATTATACATGTACTTGGATCATCTATTATACTGGGTCCATTGCTAAGCCATCAACATGAACATCCTAAAATAAAAATATCTCAGATATACATGTAGCAAAGTCTTGTGCCCCCATAAAAATTCTTAACAAATCCTTGACATGCAAAATTTAACCATTATAACAAATTTGAATATAACGAATTTACAAATATAGCAAAATGATTTTGAGCCCCAAATAGATGAAATTAATAAAGGAAACTTAAACATTAATAATGAATTTCTTTTTAGACTTAAAAGATAGCAATACTAATTGAAATTATACCGGTAGTTTGAATGAATTTATTTCACATAAATTCTTCAATTTACAGTCAGATAATTATAGGTTTCAAAATGTTTCAAAATAATGTATTTTCATTTAATGCCTTGTAACGGGACGAGAGAAATAATGACGGACCAGACCGAGATTTAAACCCTATCTAGTGCTGGTATTCAAACTGGTCTGACCATCACAGCCTCAATTATATATTGCATAAATGGTAGTCTGGTGAAAGAAAACAATTTATATATTATAATATATACATGTACCGAATTTGTTATACTTCTTATTACAAATTCATTATATGACTAAAACGAATTATAAATGCAGCAAAATAATTACATTTGCAAACATGTTTCTATATAAGAACCTATAACATTATAATAGCAAAAGTGTTTAATTCTGTGTGAACTATATTTAAGAGTTAAGACCATTTCACAATGATTACTGCACATGCTTCTCTTTTGACAGTTGCAACATAAAAACATGGTTATATTATTAATTCTGAACAATTTGCCTGTCTCAAACGTAAATATAAGTATTTAATAAACAGCAATGTTAAAAAGTTCACTATAATATGAACTTGGTTGGTACATGATCAAATCTTCTGGCAAGCACTTCGGGCTTCAAAGGATTTGATCACGTGACCAACCAAGTTCATATTCTGGTGAACTTTTTATTTTGCTGGTCATTTCTTAAGTAAATCCAATGGTCCCTAGGGCTTCGCTACAATCGAGTTTTACTGTACCCCCCCCCCCCCCCCCAAAGAAAGAAATGGCAAAAAAGAAGGTCTTTTAAGTACTATAAAGCACACCATTTTGTGAAATCCCTTTGTAATTTGCGAAAATTCTGAAATCAATAATTAAAACCTTTAAGAAATAGCTATGTAACACCGTGTCAAATGCAGCACCTGTCCTTTTCTTCAAACCGGAAGTAAACAAAGATCTTGACACTTTTGACATGCGTAGTAGCAAACAAACAAATGAAAAAGGAAGAAGGTTTGTTCATTGTGAGTGAAGTTTTACTTATATATTGTACAT
This sequence comes from Magallana gigas, assembly GCF_963853765.1. Taxonomy (NCBI): domain Eukaryota; kingdom Metazoa; phylum Mollusca; class Bivalvia; order Ostreida; family Ostreidae; genus Magallana; species Magallana gigas. The sequence goes on along the minus strand of NC_088858.1, from coordinate 19,677,914 downwards.
CTACTGATTACTCTATCACAACCGTTTTACGATTATTGTTGACGATATCATAAGGCAATTCTTTTTTGCTCCTAATGTAATGAAAAATGACGAATGTTTTCTGTTTTTAATTATGTCTTTGAACCTATATTTAATATCACATGAAATGTATGAGTGTATAACCTTTAATATTCTGTAAAATTGAATATGGAAATTGACTGACGATAAGTACTTTCGATCGCTCTAGTATTTGAATTCAATAGTGTCCCTCTCAATTGTTAATCTTGTGCCAGACTGACTTACATTTTAAACCTTCATGCATCATATAGACTTGTGAAAAGTCCCAAGGTTTGTGTATACTTAAAATTCTATGCTGGGTGTAACATATTCATTATTTCACAATAGGCTACAGAACTTCGAATATCTGATCATTTAATCTGAAATAGTTTAAGAATTTGACCATGAAAATTTTAATGAAGCTGAACATACTAGAGATCTATTGAAATTTCTACCAGCAATTCCCATGAATCTTTATATTTGAAAAATATCTGTCCTAATCTTTATACTGAACAGTGGACACCCAGGTGCAATAAAATCTAATGGCATCCAGACATAAATGGGTCAGCCCAATATGAGACACCTCAGCCCATTAGAATTTTTTTTACATGCATTTTGTAATTTGAAAGAAAAAAAATTAAGGATTGAATAAAATTTGAAAGTAATCTCAACGATCTGAATAATCTCAAGATCATTTGAGAGTAAATCGTGGGTAATTAAAAAAAATATATATACATATCTATGAAAGTAAGAATGTTAATTACAAATACAACTTCACACTTTAGAGTCTCAAGTGTGCAGACAATGAAGTGAATAGCTTTTACTAATTATATTCACCCTTAGTCTTGATTTATAAATTTTATACCCCCACTATAATATTTTTTTTCTCATATTAATCATTATAACAAACTTCCCTTTCTGAAGTGAGGAGGTGGTCTTTATTTATACTAGTGCTGAAACGAATACCATAAATCAGTATACGAATATTCGTGAGTGCTATTCGATTCGTATTAGAATATTTGTAGATGTCATCGACAAGGTAATTAGGTATGTTTGATAGTTTGTATTACTAAGTGCGTGTATGTGTAGACTGCTTAAACACCTCAGTTCGTAGTTGACACTTAATGCATGAGTATCCTATGAATTAGGTGCGCGATTATTTTTTATGCAAATAATATTAATATACTTATTTTTTTTAACTTCCATCAACTACAATCAAAAGATTGATTACTTCTTTAATAATATACTGCAGTCCTGACTCCTGTATGAGACCAATACGTAACTTCATAAGTCATTCCAAATATTTCCGCCATGATATAGTGTTAGAAAGAAAACCAATAACGCTCATTACTCCGGAAATGTTCTGTTTATTTAAAAAAAACAAATTACATCGCAGTATCTTTTTAAATAAAACTTTTGATGTACCTTTCGATATTAGCACTCGGTAGCTCACACTAGTTCAAACTTTTAAGCAAATTATTTCTTCATCTTCTAATATGAATTGAAAAATCCAGAATGTTTGTCTTCGTTCGATGAAAACCCTGCTTTTACTTTCAATGTAAACAAGGCTTCTGATTATTTAGTGTATGTGAAAATGGGCCAAGAAAGTTATGAATATAAAGTGTGACCTGTGTCACTTCCTCAGTATGCAACACACTTGAGAAGCCAATAAGTCCCACTCATAGTCATAGTATATATCTCCCCAAAACAGGAGCACACAACTGTCAAGAGTCAATTATTAAAACATCATGTGTGATTATTTAATTGTTACTTGCAATACCTATAGTAGTTATGACAGTTTAGAACCATTTTAACAAGGCCTTGGACTTTCCGTAGGACGTAACTGTCTATTTTTGCGTCAAAACAAGTTAAAATGACGCTGGTTTCGAGTGAAATCTACACCGATTGCGTAGTATTAGCTCAAAAGCCAGACAAATCTTGTTGATTTCAAAGAGCAATGGCTGAGTGCCCTACAATGAAATAGACAGGCCTACGTCACACTGCTGTTTAACACCAACTTCCCAAAGTCCAAGCCCTTGTTAAAATGGTTCTATTTTGTGCCTTGAATTATAAATCTGTAAAACACTAAATTTGGGGTACAAAAAGCTAGACTAAAATTTGTACTATAGCAGCTGTAGAAGTCTTTTGGAATAGGTGATCTGGTGAATTTAATATTCATAAACTGACAGTGAAATGGCAAAGTATGCTAAATTGTGTTTTGTTTACTGTCTTAAGCTACAGTCACTGCCATTTCAATTTTCTAAATGAGGAAGTCGGAGAAAGAAAAACACAATTTTCTGGAAAAAAGTTAAGGGTCTGTAATTTAGCCTGGAAAAAATAGAGTGAGTCGGGAAACAGAGAGAGAGAGAGAGAGAGAGAGAGAGAGAGAGAGAGAGAGAGAGAGAGAGAGAGAGAGTATAATACCAGAGGCCAAACTTTTAAGGTGCATGATTTAAGAGAGAAATCTGCTTACAAATGACTCATTTTGTCACAAAAACACTGTTTTCTCTTTGCAGGATGATGAAAGAAAGTTACTTCAGGCTTATTTTAATTACTACAGCATCACTTTATCATGTATGTTCGGGAATCAAAAATCCCTTGAAAGAAGGTGAGCTCATAAAATTAAAGTTTTTAGCCAAATTATTTAAGACAGGTGAATTTAAAGATTATTTCATTTTGATCGAATTTCATATATTTGGTCAAATTATATCATTGAGTTAAAAATGCCATATTTCTTTAGTGGTATATGTTGATGTATTTTTCTATAGATCTTTTGCTTCATTCCTTTGAAATCCACTCTCATCCATCATGGTTCATGAATATTCAAATTTTCAATATTTCAAACATGTCAAAACATGTAGTTAGAATATATCAAGAATGATGCATGGAATATGTTTTATCACAGGTTACGGTCCTGACCATAGTTGCGGTGAATTTCTAGCTGTCTTAGATGGACAGATAGAATACAGAGATATCTATGCATTTGTAAAATGCAACAAGGGCTATGAATTGAAGGGGGATGGGACTTTCAAATGTGACCAACACTCAGGTTCAAAATGGAGCCCAGGAACAAGACCAACATGTCAGCAAAAGGGTACTATGCAAAATAATTTTATTTAATCACCCAATCAATAGCTAATGATCCCCTCACTCAACTTGTTGAAAAGGGGATATTGCACCATTGCTGTCTTGTGTGTGTATGTGTGTCCATTTCAGCCTTGTAGCAAAGCAAGATTAAAAAAAAAAACCTGGCATGCATGTTTATCAAACTTCGTACACTTCATAAGCATGGTTAAAGGACAAACTCTATTCATTTTCAAGTAATTCTGTTAAATATTTATTAAAATTACGACACTTACAATAAAAACTTTATATATCCGAAGTTTAAAAGTTTAAAATATCCGGAAAAAAATTTGATATTAAAAGTTTTTCTACAACATACTTTGGGAAATTTCATATACTTGTAACTTGATTTGTCCAATATTTGAGCCTCTTAAGGTCAGACGACACGTTCCTCGAGAATCTTTTTTGTATCTCCTCGTAATAAAAAGTTCCAATAAAAAATATTAATTTAATAATTACTTTAAAAATGATCAAAATTTACTTGGATTTGGTTATATGTCTAGATGGTCGAGTGGTTAGAACCGTGACCGCTCACTGCCAGAAGCGTATAGGTCGTGAGTTCAAAGCCCCGCCCCGGCGGAGATATAGTTCTAATATAGTGAATTTCGCTGTGCTGTAGATGTATTTATTTTTATATCAGTAATTCAAGTGTATTTTTAAGAAGATTATATAGGAAATTGCATACTCAAGTATTTTGCAGAAATGCCTGGTAAGTTACCCTAATGTTTTGCAAGAAAGCTTGTCAAAGTAGTAGTAAACCATTAACAAATTCCTGGAAAAAGTTATCTAAAATTGAGGAACGTGCTGTCTGACCTTATTTTAAGTTAAAAAAATTCAACACGCTTCAACATTATGTTTTATGGTCTTTTACTTCCTCTGTTGATGTGTAACGTCAGTTTCAATTACATTCAATCCAAATCTTTCTGTTTCAGATGAATGTCCTATCCCTCCATTAAATCATGCAGATATCATGAGAAGAGAAGACCGTAAAGAAGCAGTCCTTTACTGTAGAGATGGATACATTTTAAAGTCGTTGGCAGAGCCATTCGGAAGGTCATTTGAAGTATATTGTTACAAAGATGTGTGGTACCTCACTCCAGGAGTGCCAGTTAGAGACTGCGTAAAACGCACTGCATGTGAGTTTACCTGTAATGTTATAGAGTACTAAATGCTGAACATCATCAAGCCAAGTCAAATTTGGTAACTATTGTTAATACATTGAAATAGAAACTTGTGTGAAGAGTACCAATGAAAAACTCACAACTGTATATTAAATCTTATAAGCCTATGGAACCCTTCCAAGCCATGGGCAGTATAAATAATTTCACTCCGTAAGTGACAAATGATTACTAGTACCACTACCTGTAGTTTAATTTCTTCATATCATAAAACTAGAGGTGTAGACTAATATACACTGGTTTACATGTACTTAATATCATTAACAAAGTCTGATGATAAACTTCTTTATAATTAGAAAACTAAGAAAAAAATATTATCAATGAAACTAGGCATTGTCTTGTATCAGAAAATCTTATGTTGGAGCAAAAAATTTTTATTGACCCCAAGTTATCAACAACATTGTATGGTTGATATACATGTATTGATGTTTCTGCAAATTACTCCAGCTTTCATTCATATTTATTCATTTTAATTTCAATAAGTTTTAGATGACAAATGTGAACAGCCACCAAAAGTACCCCATGCTAAATGGATATACGAACCAGATGAACAAGAAGAGCCTCCCTTTGAGAGGTTTTCTTTCGCTGAGGGTGACAAAATCCAGTATTATTGTGAAACAGGGTATAAGTTGATAGGGGAACCCACTGTTGTGTGCCAAGAAAAGGGGAGATGGTCTGATCTACCAATTTGTTTACAGACTGGTAAGAAAAGAAAAATTTGTCTATCAAATTTTTTTCTCACATGAATTGTGAGAGAGGTTGATTAATTTAAACATCTAGTTTTTTGTAAACACGTTGTTATGTATATCATTTATTAATATACTTGAACAGATATACAAATGCAAGTATGATGAAAGAAGTTTTACATATTACTGTTTTTATAAAAAGTTACAGCGAATTACAGAATACCGGTAGAGTTTTCAATAGCTTGTTGGATTGCTCAATAGGGTATTCAATTTGGTCAGCAAGGTATCACATCAGGTTTAAATCTAGGTCCTGTGGTTACTCAAGTGTAGATTGTTATTTTGCACTCAACCCATTCATTTTACACAAAGAAAACCTCTAGAACACTCTCTCCTATTGTTAGCTATTCTATTCATAGACTTTTAAAAAGAATGTCCACCTTGACAGCACTGGACTCTATAGAGCATCAATTCTGCTTGGAGTAATTTGAATTTTGTTTTTCAAAAAATGTAATTCAAAAGGCAGTTCTGAAGAAACAAATAAAAGAGAATAGCATAACTTTAAAAAGGAGGTATTTTTCCCTGCAAACAATCATTAAAAATTTTGGTTCCCTGATTCCTGGTGCATCTTACAGCACTAATAGTTTTTTTTTGTGCTGACTGCTTAATTAGTTCAGACTTTTATAGCAGTAATGTAGGATAACAGAGAGAAACAAAAAGGCACAAACCGTGCAAATGTTAACCAGATTAACTCACTCTATTGCTGTCATACCTGAGTAATCACATGACCTAGATTTAAACCTAATGTGATACCTTGCTAACCAAATTGAATACCCTATTGATCAATCTAGCAAGCTATTGAAAACTCTACTGGTATTCTGTAATTCGCTGTAAACATGTATATGATACAACAGAAAAATGTTAGACCTCTAACTATTTTTAGGTACTTCTGAACCTTGCCAAGTTCCGATAATTCCTAATGGAGAGTGTTCCTGTTGGACAACCAAGTCTAGCTCCTGTACCCATGTGTATCACAAGGGGAGAGTGGCGTGTACCTGTGACTCTGGGTATCAGTCCCTGGGTCAGGAGGTCCTCACTTGTAACAATGGCAAATGGGACCGCTACACTCCATCTTGTATTTGTAAGTCATGTTTTCACCTTTTTAGGTCTCCTGAGTCACTCAGATGACCCTCGCAATTGGTCTTTGTCCTCTGTTGTGTGGTTCCTCATGCATTGTCTGTTAACAATTTACATTTTAAAGTTCTTGAAAACTACAAGGCAATTTGTCACTATGTTTGGTTTCAAGCATCTGTAGGATAATATGAATGGAAATTGTAATATTTATGACCGCACCACACCCAAGCCTCATTAGCAAGGCCAATATGCCAAATATGCAAAAAGGCAAAATTTTCAAAAATCATCCTCTACACTCCCACACTTGGTGGAAAAATTCAAATGCATTGTCCATAAAGCCCTCTACCAAAATTATGAAATTTATTACATTTTTTACCTCTCCAAATATTTTCAAAAGCTATATTTTGATTAAATATTGTAAAATTTGAAATTCTAAACCAATGAAAGTATTCTAATTGTAATGTACTTTAATTCACATAAATATCAACAAATGTCCCATTACCACCTTAATAGATGGTCGATATAAAAAATAAGGTTACAATATCATATAAATTAATGGTTAAATTTAATAGGTCAAATATTCGTAACATAAATGCCATAGTAAATATGTATTCTAATTAAAAAGTTAAAAATATGGGTTAGATCATGTTACACAAATTTAGAGCATTAAAGTAGGGAAGTATTCATTTTGTAAAAAATGCATGTGCAAGGAAAACTTTTTCATTATGACCCAACTTGATTTGCACATATTTTTATGTACAAAATCCGATTAAAAACCCCACCAAAGTTGATGTTTAATAAATTGCTTTTTGTTTTGTATAGCTCTAACTCCAACAGAAGTATCAGTGGAAGACACAACGCAGGACAACAGTCATATGAATACATTGGCTGTTGTCATCGCTACTGCTTGCAGTGTGTTGGGACTACTTTTAATGGTGATGGTAATTGTCATTCTTCGTCGCAAGAAGCCATCCCACCATCATCACCAGCGCTTTTACGATCAGGGTACCATGCCCCCACCGTACGGACGGGTATACCCCATTGATGAACACGACAGAGTAGCTTTAATAGGGTACGAGTCTGCTAGGCTACCGACCTACGAGGAAGCAACCAGTGACACTGCCTCCCAACAGGTAGCCAGCCCAAGGTCAGCTCAGGAATTTAGGCCTTTACCAAATATTCCATTCCAGCTTCGAAGTCCAGCTCTTCCAAGCATTGATAGCACCAGCAGACATTCCGTGATAACCACCACCACAGGGAACGCCGAGGTGTTCGGTTCAATAGATACAGTCAATTTTAGCATGAGCGACGCCTCCACTGCTGGAACAGTGGACACCATGGATAGTCGAACCAGTCGCCCCTCCCACGGATCTCGCACCGCTACCGCAGGCAGTCTGGAGTCCTCTAGAGAGAATTTGTCTTCAGAGGGTAATTAGATTTTAATTAATGTACATGAATTTCGAGAGTTCGAATTTTGATAAACAGAGGCTTTTAAGGTATCTCACTGGTCACATTTAAAGTTCACTGCACACAAGTATAACTTTATTCATTTATCACAGAAAGATTTTTATTTCATTATTACACAACATTCCTAAAGAAAATCAATTTAAAACTACTAAACAGGCAAGTTTTTCAGATGGTTTTCAAAATAAAATTATCAAGATCATGCATTCTTTGAAAGTTGATAAACACTAAACATTTTATCATATTTTTTAAGCAAACAAACTCAACTTGATATATTTTAAAGCTGACATGAATTCATAAAAGCATTGGTCGCCATATTATTTTCGATCGCTCCTCTACTGCCACTGGGGTATATATATCGGTTGAGAAAGTTATGGTCGGTTGCTTTCCGATCAAGGCATTCAGGTTGCACGGACTTATAAATGCATGAACTACACATTGTAGTAAAATGTTTGTAGTAAAGAATAAAGAAAACAACAATCAATGAAATACAAAATATGTTTATTCTGTGAAAGGATTTTCCAGATATCTTTATTATTTTGCACATACAGTGCTGCCTCACTACGCATTCACATCGAACACGTGTGTCGTTGATACAGAGTGAATAACGTCTGCGTCTTTTTGAAAACCCCGGCGGCACTACATCGAACACAGTAGATAAATGATAGTAAATCCAAGAAAATGACAATGTAACATCGTTTCCACCCGTTCAACCGTTTCTAAAATCCATGCGATCATTGACATTGCTCGATCTGCCACAGTGTGTTGTTTGCGCATGTGCGATGTTGTAACATACACAGGAAAACGGTCCACAATTATCGAGGAATTTTATAAGTATCTGCGCCAGGATTTCAGTCTGTCTTGTTTCATCGTGTATTGGATATATCTTGCCAGTGCAGTGGTTGTCATTTTACTTTTTTTCAAAACGCGTTTCTACACGTCTTTTCGTCCAAGGCAACGTGTTCGGGTGCATGAAATACCTGAATGCGGTGAAGCATGAATAGTGCTCTCAGCTTATATAGGGGGTGTGTAGCGATGAACAGAACAATAGAAATCGACAACTAATATGGCGGTAGTCGGAGATAAAAGGGAAATAAATGCGTATTTATGAATTCATGTCAGCTTTAAACATACATTAGGCCCTGTTTTACTTATAGAAATCAATATTAAAGAATTTTATTATCTTTTAGCATAAAACTATGCAAATATACAGAAAAGTCTGATTTTTTTGGGGGGGCCAAATGTTGGAAGAATTTTATCTTTGAAGCCCTCTTTTGTAAAATCTACATCAATGACACTCATGTTTTATTATGTCACTTGCATACTTAAGTCAAATCCAGACAAACTGGATTAGATTTTTGGAAGTTGGATATTTAGACAAATTTTATTTTAAATCATTACTATTGAAAAATTAGCTTGTACTTCGTGCAGAAATGCCATAAACAATCATGTGAATTCTCTTAATCAATATAATCAATCTGATCATTGCATGTACATAATTTAAAACAATACTTGGTGTACTGATAAACATTCTAATTGGTTAGGTAAACTGCCGATATATGTCAATACAGCACAAACTGCAATTTTACTGCAACAAATGTCAAATTACATGCCCACTGACTAACCCAGAGGGCTGAACACTGACACCCCCCCCCCCCCTTTTCTTTGTATTTTTTTGTTGTTGTATGTTTTGTCTTCAGATTTCAATAATATACTTTGTAAGAAATTCTTGCTACTTGCAACCACATTGAGGAGTGAGATACCTTAATACTCAGTGTTAATTTAACGGATTGATTTAACACCTGTTTTAATTTCTCTATTTTTACAGATGCACCATTACTGGAAAATAATACTTTACAATTGAACACAGAGACTCAAGATGAAGTTATAGAAGAAGAAAACAAGGAATCTTAGATATTTCATCATGAATCTATAGATTTTGTTGGAAGACATTGAACTATCTATGTATGGTAGTTGGATCTGAGAATGTGCATTCTATATGATATTTCAATAGTAAAAATTGGGGTTTTTTTTAAAATGATTGTATGTTTACTGTCAGAATTATTCCTATAGGGACTTCTGTGATAAGAAATTAAATGAGTGTTGTGAAAATGTGTGTACAGTATGTAGAAATGATATTAAAAGGAATGGACTGTTACAATTTTTTTTTCAGAGATTTGATTTTTTTGTTCCCTTCACAAATTGGTGCTTTTTTGTTTTTAAAGAGATTTTTATCATTTATAAGGCATTTATGTTGAATTTGTATCAATGTATACAGAGGGTATTTTTGCCCCATCATACTTGCAATTATCTTTTCGAAACAAAGTTGTGTTTAAAAAGATATTTAATACGTTATATTTAAACTGATTGAAATTAGACCTGTTTTTAATTTGCCAACTAATGATGATTTTCAATTGGACAAAACTTAAAGGGTTAAATTAACAAATACATGTTGCTGTACAGAGTATTAATTTACATTGTACATGCATCGTAACGTATTTATATATTCCCGTACAGTAATAGACTCTGCTCTTCCTTCCTGGTTCTTTTTTTAACTCAACATAATTGAAAGGATTAGCTGTATTCATCGATTTTTAAAATGTATAGACACAGCAGAGGAAATACTTCAGTTTTTAAGCATAACGTTTGTGAATAAATGTTCATCAATGAAATATCCACATAATACACCATATTTTAATCTCAACATAATTTTGTTTGTACTTAGTGTCTTGTTGTCCTAAAAAATGTACATGTACCGGGTATCTTCTAGATAAAAACTTGACATCAAAATTAACTAATCATTATTTAAATGTGTATAGAAATTATTAAAGTGCCGTTTTCACTTTAAAGTGTGTGTATTATAAGGGAAATTCAATGAAATTATGGGGTTTGCTTATTTCTGACAATCTTTTCTCTCAAAACAATGATATGTAGCCAAGATCTGTATTTGAAATTTTTCCGAGTGAAGATCTCTACTCTTTTAATAGATCTAATCTATTTCCATTATTATTCCACCTTCTACTTTGTGTAATAAATGATTGTATATTTACTATTTTTCTTTTCATTCCAAATGGCACTACTGTGGAATCATTAAAGTTTGTGGGGGCCAATTTTCGTGGATTGCTTAAATTTTACAGGTTTATGGGGACGTAATTTTGTGCATTCTCTTAAACCTACGAAGGAACTATAACTTTATTACCCTAATTTATTAATTCATGGAGGATGTTAATTTGTGGATGAGAGGTACCCACTAATTCCACGAAAATTGAGCCACCACGAAATCTAATGATTCCACAGTATATAGTAAAATATATGAAACTGACGTATACAGGTCACTGAGTTACATTAATCTTTTATTGTACCAGTATGGTGCAAAGATGAATGTGATGTTGTAATGATAGGGTAATTAAACTGGATATTGGCCTGGATAGCTTAATGTCTTAATACTTGAATAGAAAGGCAAAGGTTCTAGGTTGGAATCATAACCCAGCCATTTTTTAAACTGTGTTTCCGAAAGGAAAAATCTGGTTATTAAAATGGTGAAAATGGTGGGTGGGTGGCTGCCTAAAGGGTATTCCTATTGTACGGATAACTCCTACAGATTTCAAGATAGGAAATTTGCATATCACTTGAATTTTGATCATTTATGAAAAATATACCATAGATCTGTTGAACTTAGTTATTTTGGGGCAAAATATGGCACATAGAGTACCCAATTTTTTTGGATAGATAGTGTTATCAATTCAGAGTTGACAAAAGGATTATGGATACTGTTCACACAAAAGAAAACATTTTCATCATATAATCGCTCATCCTTCATATGGTGTCATGAGACACATGGAACCATCAGGTTCAGTTTAAAGAACCTTGGATGTTGATCCTCAATAGTGATCAGTTAGGAGGGAAGAAAGAGAGAGATGAGATTAATGGGCGGGGTTCCAATCTTTGAAAAGGAATAAGAATTTGGGGATTGAAGGCAATTCAACAGAATGACATTTATTAGTACTTTGTACTATAAAATTACCCGATACTCTTAAATGAAAACTAGTTTTGCCAAGAATCAAATTACAAATAAGGCTTGATACATCTAACTGACAATTTTTTTTTGCTCGCTTGTAAATGTATAACTAGGGCATGGAGATTGACCTTGTGATTTGTTAAGCATCATTAAAATGGTAGCAGCTATTCAATGACTACCGATACATTTCTAATGCTACATTTCATTGACATATCTGACAGAATGTCTTGGTGGAATGAAGTCTTCGTCGTCTTCCACCTCATCAAACGACTCATCCACTGACATGTCGTCTATACTTCCCACAGGGGGCAGGTTCTGGAGGCTGGCTAGCATTGTCATTGGGGGAGCTAAAAGTCAATATATTGATACAAGCTATACAGTATACGTACATGAACATTACAGGTATTAAACATTTACCAGAACTTTGGTATCAAATATAGGTTTATTCTTCGGTCCAATTTTTAGTTAATGTATTTTTTAAGTCTGCAATTTACATCATGTTTTTAAACTTACGAGGTAAATCTTCGCCCAGTATTGTTTTCTGTGTTTCAATGTCATCATCTATAATATTCATTTGGTTGAAAATGATTAGTTTTAATCACTAAGCTACAAATCTAATTGAACACTGTTCTTCAAAGCATCACCATGGATATATATGCATTAAATCTTTTAATCACAAATAGATACCTTCATAAAATACAAATTATATTATAAATCAAGCTTAAATCCTAGCTATTTCAGCCTATCATTTGAATTTGACTGTGAGATGTCAAATTTACCAATGTCATGCACATATTCAGAGCTAGAAATTTTTATGCACAAAGTTACTAGTAATTGATATTGAATACCTTTAGAATATAACAAACATGATATTGAATTTGCTTGATAAGTCAATGAAACTCACCAGGTAAATCACCACCTCCCAACAGATTCTGTGTTTCATCATCCTTCCCTGTAAAATAGTCGACTTTGAATAATTACACTTGCAATAGATGGGAACAATTGGAAAGATCATTGAGATGGTGACCATCTTAAAGGGACCCATGCACTTTAATAAATGAAATTAAGATGACGGACATTTTAGAGAAATTCATTTTAACCTAAGGGATCCTTAAAACTTGACACCCTGTGACATTTACTTTCTATGAAGGTATATACCTTCATAGAAAGTAAATGCCACAGGGTGTCTATGTCACAATATGGCTATTTTAACCATTGTTAAACAGTTAGTGTTTATATCGCAAATATGGTTGTCAATATATGTAGCGCAATTGGTATAGCTTTGGGTAATCCACAGGTACCCAGTTCAAATACAGCAGGGGCTTTTGTTTTTATTGATCGCAGTAAGTTTCAAAAGTTGATCTTTTCCACCAAATTTGAACCTTTTTTCCGTCATTTTCAAATTGAACACATGCTAGAATTCCATATCTGTAAGGAATATTGAAGTAAAGGCTTTTATGCAAAACATTTCCCACAGGTTTGGATGACCATTAACTTCTGACTTATAAATTTAGTTTAAGGTCATTGCACATTCAATACCTAACAAGAACAATGCAGGTAGGACCAAAGGGAGAACAATTTGGCTGAGAGAGCTAGGTCTGCTGTAACCCTGACATTTGACAAAGCACCTTTATTTAAGGTCACTGTACAGCTTTTACATTCAATCTGTGTTTGGTAAATCTGAGCATGAAAATGAAATTATGGTGCAAATCTGGAATTTACAAAGATCATCTATAACCTTCACCTTTGACCTAGAAACTTAGTTCAAGGTCATTGGGCACCATTTACCCACAATATAAGCAAACTGAAGGATAAAGAGTACATGGTCTAAACTAAGAATAATCAAATGGGTCTTTTTCAGCCTTGACCTTAAATTTTGTTCAAAGTCACTGCACATTCTCTAATTACCCAAAAGAATCTCTTAATGTGAAGTATGAACCAGACTGGGCCAAGGGAAGAGAATATATTGTAAGGACAAGCATTTTAATATAAGTCTGCCATATTACCTCCTTTGACTTTAACTTGGTTCATTACTGCTTGGCATTTCTCCCAAAGCATGTGCACCCTACTGGTGAAATATGAGCTAGAATGGGTCTATGGGGGAGAATTTATTAAGTAAATTCTTACATCAGACAGTCAGGCTAATCACTATAAAGAAATTTGTGGGGGCCCTTATAATAATCAAATTGATGAGTTTTCTAGCATAAGGCCATAAACTACAAATAGTTCAGTGGATCTTGACACAAAATTTTTTTCCACTAAAATTTTTTATTTTCTACACAACAGTAGCCCATATTAATTCCATTGCAATATCCAACTTCAGTATAATACAAATGTACAAGTACAGTATGTGTAGTGTACAAACAAAGCTCTTGGGGGAAAATGAGAACTCAGGTGAGTTGTTTCTGTGATTTCAGATGCACTGTTACCTGGTAAGTGTTAGAAAATATTACATGAAGTTTTGTTTTTACCTTTCCCTCCTGATTTTCCTCCTTTAGCGCCACTAGGAAATAGATAGGCAGTTGAATCCTCCTCCTCCTTCAGGTTTTCTATTCCTGTCTGCAGCAGTCGTGTTCCAGTTGCAAGGGCCAACTGTGCATAGAAATGATATTTAGTACATGTAGTTAAAATATAGTATCTTATATGTCAGTGTATCAAAACTGATGTCTAATTTTATCGACAAGTGGTCAAGTTACGGTAACTTAAATTTTCTTCTTTAAAACCTTTTTAATAACCATTAATAATATATATACTGGTATAGAATTCAGATATATTTCAAAATGCAAATTGATTTTATTTTTACAATGCTATATTTTTCTACAGTTGGCCTGCTTTCAGCTGTTGTCTTAAATATAAAACATGTCTATGCTAAAACTATTTTATGTCAATCAACATTTGTTATTGTTTTCTGAATTAATGCCTGGTACATGTAATAAGACAAGGTTTCTACCTGAATTAATGCCAGGATGACAATGATAGCTCCCGAGGCATTCAGTATGTTTTTGTACGAGTTCATCAATGCATCTCCACAGCCTCTCCTATACACAGTCAGGTCATTGGCATAGTTATACTTAAAGTAGGTCCCATGAACCCTGGTGTTGATGCATGGTCTTAAGACTTTGAGGCTACAGCAGCTGAATGGGACATTGTCATCATGCTTGCTGCAAAGTGCCTATAACTATTAAAAAGTCTGCCAACCTACTGTAAACACATTATATTTATACATTATATTGTAAAATATTTGGCAGATATTGGTTTTTTAACAGGTTAGCATGGATTTATGTTTTTATATTATGTATATTCCTAAATGTGCCTATTAAATATTTAACATACCGGTACAAACACACATACATAGACAGAGCTAAATAAATCTCATTAAGTGATGTACACGGTACAGAATATTATAAAGCAGAAGCTCTGCTTTCTACCAAAAAGTGCTCATTAAATACACAGCCTATTAATGTACTGGTAAAATGTCTAAAGTACGTATTTGCTTTTCATCAACTTTAAAGATAATATCAGAAATCTAAATTATGGTGTAACTGTGAGGAAGTTTGCTTTCATTGCAGTTTCTTCTTTATTACAAAAGAAAATTATTATTATGGGAACTTGTCAAAGATTAAATTTAATATACAAAAAATGTATGTCTCACGAACAAATTTAGATATCCTTGATATGATAAACTGACTTTTGTAAAATAAATCCATCTGAATCAACAGCAAACGTTTAGCTCATAATGCTTACTTGAATGTTTCTTGTTCCTCTTTTGTCATATAATCATCGTTGAGATATTTCTTTGAAACAATTTTGTAATTGAACCAATCTGTGTATCCATTGGAACCACAACACTTGTACTGGATTTGTAACACGTCAATGATATGCTTTTTATGCATGTCTGTGGAATACTTTTTCATGGAAGTTAATATTCCTTTTCCAAATAATTTGCGCAGTGAAGCAATGCTTGCAAAACAAAGCATGGATGAAACAAATACACACACAAATATTACCAAAGAAATATATACAAATATTGTGAGATATTTTTTCCAAGCTTCCCTCCTCTTTAGGTTTTGTATAACCCAGCACACGCGTGCACCTAAAACATTTCCTATCAGTCCAAAAAACGATAAAATAACCATAAACGCAGGTAAGGCGTTACGACTTCCTTCTATGAGCCCAACTTTGTCTTGTACAGCAAGCTCAATGTAAATTCCCATAGCCAGCATTATGAAATTAAAAGGAATTGTGGCAAGACATATTCCAGATGACACCTTTGAAAGTAAACATCTTTTATCCTCTGTTAGAGTAATTTCTGGTACCCCCATTTTCACATTATTCTTCCGGAAGTCAAACTGACGTACGTAATTTTGAAACGTCATAAAGATGACAAAATGGCGCCAACATGCTCAAAGAATACTAGACTAGCTGGACATAGTTTATGGTTTTGTTTTAATAAACGAGAATATAAATCTTAGAAAAGGCATTATATAGATGATCATAGTATCATCGCGAGAATCATGCACCTAACCTAGCAGAGTGTAAGTTGGTTTGAAAAAAGGCGCGCGTTCAAAGTCTACTGGAGCTCTTCTCTGTAGAAGGGACTTAAACACAAACGATGACATGGAAGGCAAACAACTACTCGTGTTTACATGCCTTGTTTCATGTTTATTTGCAATTAATGTATACGATTTAGAAAACATTCATGTCGAGAACGAAGATGGAACTACCCAGATATTTGAAGTTAAACGCTTGGAGCCCATGAGTGGGGAGGCATGTGCCATTTGTTCACAGAACACGGTGAACTCGTCCCCTCGGCTTGCTCCCATTCGCTCTAACGTTTTCATTGCAGTTGGAGAAGTGGCAACAGAATGTGGTAAGATTAAGCATTACTTTTTAAGCATATTTAAAGTATTTCAAATCCAATGTTTTTTATTCACATTTTCCGATTAGAGATCTGATAATCATATAGAATGCAATCATTTTATCTATGCAGTGCTGTGATCAAGTTTTATATATCTACATGTAGCGTTTATAGATCCCTGATAATGCAAGGGATTAAAAGTGTGATGGGTTGATTTATTGTAGATATTGTATTACATGTTAACTGTAGTCATTGGTAATGCTTGTCGTTCAGATGTTTGTATGATGCATAATTTCCAAGAACAGATATTCATTCTGTATATCACTTATGAAGTGGCCACTTAGTACATCACAAAAACCCACTCAAGTCATCATCCGCTTGAAGCCACAATAATCAGATAATGGCTTCATGTGAAAAATGGAATATGATGATACAATTTTTATTGCAGAGGAGAACTCGGCAAAACTTCCAGTTGGTCTCTGCTCAAATGCGAAGGACCAGGGTCACTGCACCAGGGATGGTGTCTCTTGTGAGCACTCCCCAGAGGTATGTGTGTGAAGAAAGTTACATCTGTTTGTTTCCTTACTGCAGAGACATAAATAACAGAGATTGGCAACTCTGCCGTTAGCGTGTTTTGTTGTTGAAATATGTTTCAGAACCAACCTTACTTATACATTATTAATTATTACTTAGTCTAATACATATTAGTAAATTGATATATTGATCTTAAACCAAAAGTATACTGTTTTTATGAAAAATGTGCATAGGTTTTAGACATTTTTGAAACAAAAAATTAAAAAATAAGATTAATATATCGAAAATATATTGGCCAGCTATAAAACATCGGCAAAATCTTGGATGACAGGTAGCCAACTGCGTCCTAAAACTCGTCTTTTAATATTGTTTATAAGACATTAACTCATGAAAATGTAATATATTGAATGTTTTGGTAATAGGTTTTAGCTGTTTATATTTTAATATAATTGTTTATTAGAAAGATATACTGATTTAAACTGGGAATACTTTACAATAGGGACCGCAAGATTTCGATCAGTTGCCAATCTCTGTTATATGTCTCAGCTTACGGTAACTAACTTTATGTTACATGACAGTTGTTCCACTGCTGGTGCAGCAACCTTGATTTGTATATTTTTAAATTTATCTATTCAAGGTTCAAAATCTTTTTCTTTTTAAATAATTGCAAAATGCCCCTTTTTTAGTGTCTGTGTGTGTGTGTGTGTGTTTGGGGGGGGGGGGGGGTCAAAATATTGAATCAGATAAAGTATAGTATAATAATGCATTTATTATAATGGTACATGTCAGGGGTGTGCAATTACCATCGCCCGACGCCCGGGGCTACCGATTTTAGAGGTCGGGCTAGCAAAAACATTAACTGTGGTAGCCCGTCGGGCTAGTAAATCATAACCAGAGTTGGCAAAATATGCCAGTAAATTTGCAGTGTCCTGGTAGGAAAAGTGTATCGTCATTGTTATCACAGAGGCATAATATCTGCTCCTTTTAAGTCATGATAGCCTAAAAATTTCTTAAGCATTTTTTTCTCGTGCTACATTCTTCTGAGAAAAAACACTCTGCTGTAAGTTTCACACTTTGAAGTTTTACCGACAGTGTTGAACTGACCATTGGCTAGACGAGATAGTCACGCCTCACTGCACATAGCTTCCGTAGTTACCTGTGCAGCTGTTTCAAGTGACATCACTGTAAAATGATTTCTTTTTCTGTAATATGTATTCATTGGCTTTTTTAAATATAATTTTTTTTACAGAGAGAGAGAGAGAGAGAGAGAGAGATGCATTACAGAGATATTATAAATTTCTGCACTAACTATTCTCATAAACACATTTTAAAGTGACCTGCTTGGTGAATTAAAAAAATATTCATATTTTGCATATTATTATTTGTGCATTTTCCATTATTTTTGATTAAAATTTACCATTACGTAATTAATTGCATAGTTGTATTTTGTAAATGGAAATTAAACAGGATAAAATGCATGCACACATAGATAGTTGCAGTGATTTTATAGAGTCTGTTCACATTCACAATGTTATGTTTGGTTTTTATTATATAAACGGTACCCAAACCAATTAAGTTGAATATTTTGGAACTAGTCTACCACAGAAACATGCAAGTAATAAATATTTCGTATATTAATAATTATATACTAACTAGTATCATACAGGGTTTTTTTTTTATAAAATGAAATGTCGACATGTCCGAGATAGTCTGGCTAGTAACTTTGAATCTTGGGCTAGTAACTTTGGTACTCCCACTAGCCCCTGGGCTAGTGGCCAAATTTTGTAATTGCACACCCCTGCATGTATTTGTATACACATACATGTACCAGTTTAATAAACGCAATATACTATTAGTCTGTACTTTGAAATCAGATCTGTAAGTTTATCTGAGACCTGGTAATGTTGAGTTGCTGTTCATATAGAAAATACAAAGAAGTACCGGTACTGGTACAATTACAATGATTAGTAAGATGTTTATATTTCGCAATAGAACATGTATATATGCCTATACTTGTACGTGTATTTCACCAGTCTGTCTACAGGTTTTTGATGTATTTTTGTATACAACATGTATGACAAATGTTGTGTTATACGTTTTTTAATTACCGGCATGCTTTTTTACTACAGGATCTTGCTGAGGATCTTTTAGCCAGTGAAAAAGTGCCAATGCAAACTAAAAATAATGATATCGATTCCAAGTTGGGTAAGATTTCCAAATGTGAATTTTTGTGATATACTGCATACATTTGTATTCTATGCATCGGATTGTCTTTAAAATATTGTAAAAGATATAATTATATTTGATGAAATTCATAATTGATATACATGTACTATACCGGTATTTTCTAATTTCAGCTCTTGGATTTGTGTCTATAAATGTAGGAAATCTTGATGACGCTATGCAAATATTCAACAATATCCTTGTGGTATGAGACTTTGCATATTGTGAAGTATATTTGTATCATACATTGCTACTTTGATATATACTGTAAACCAACTTTTATTCGCGAAAACTTTATTTCGCGATATGCTGGAGATAAACTGGTTTGCGACGACTATTTTTCGCGACCACACTTGAACCGCACTTGTTTTGATATAACACCCATACGGCAAAGACTAATTCATGGCGAGAAATATTTGAGATGAAGAGGCTCTTGCGAATCTCGCAAATATTTCTTGCATGCAAATAAAAGTTGGTTAACAGTATTTTTACTAGAAAAAGTTTTGTTTATTTGGTTTTAAATCTACAGAGTAATGAAAAAGATAACTATTATCTATAGTATCCCATTATCAACTACATGTATATTATATACACAGTACAAGCATAAAATCTATTTGCTTAGAATGATGAAATGATATTTCTCTGAAATATATGAGAAAAAATATATATATATATTTTACTGCACTTGGCAGTATACCTGGTACATTCTAGGTTTTATCAAACACTCCTATGTCCAAAAAAAATTGCTTTAATTTAAAAAAAAAAAAGCTTATCAACATTTAAATTTCACATTTTAATTATACACGTACCTTGTGGTTCAAAAACTGAATTTGATACTTGTAGTTTTTAATTTCAGATAGAGTGACATGTGCATTATCACTCAGAGAGTTTATTAACCTTAATACCGGTATTTAAAAAGTTCAGAAAAAAGGACTTCATGTTTCTTGTATAAATCGAACACTTTAATTGATTTCAGTATCACCCTGACTCGGTTGGTGCTTATTATGGGAGGGGCATTGTCTATCAAAGAATGGGTATTCAGGTAATACTTCAGATTTCTCTGAAATTCTTTCATTTAATCATTACTAAACAAATTCCAATATACTTTGCAAGTAAATGTATGATTATGCCTATAAACTGTAACACTTAAATGTGACTTAAAATATTTTTGTTTTATAAACAAGGAAATTGCAAATGCAGCAAAGAGTGTTCGTGAATTCACTGAGGCCATAATGAAAGATGAAAACCACCATGAGATTTATGAAAGGAGAGCAGAGGTCAGTCTTGAGAATTATTCAGATACTCACTGAGTGAAAAGTAAAGCTGATATTTTTGATAGATAAGGAAGAAAGTACAGTTGAACTTCGATATCTCGAATACAATGGATATGTCGAAGTGATTTGGAAGTCCCAAACACTTATTTTTTAAGTACTTTACCATCGATATCTCGAATACTTGGATATCTCGAAGTTTTTTAAACAGTCCCATCTAGTTTGAGATAACGAAGTTTGACTGTATTGTTAAATCTCATTTGATATTTTAGCAAGTATTATTATTGAATTTCTTTCAGTCATACATAGCTCTTCAACATTTCAATGATGCTCTGAAAGATCTTAATATTGCTGCAAAGTCCAGTTCATCCAAACGCTTGTTTTTTATTCGAGGCATAGTGCACCTTTTATTGGAAGTAAGAACTATTTATGGTGCTTATGAGAATTTTAAAAACTTGCATGTATATCCATTTTTTTATTCATGTACACTCTACTTGTTCCTTATTCCTTTATTTACCAAATGCATTTGGAATTTTTTTTTTAATTACCATTTCGATTCCATAAAAAAACATTCTCTGAGGTATAATAAGCAAGTTTAGCATTTGTAGCAGTATCTATTGCAAAAGCTGAAGAGTTTATTTACATTGGTATGATTTTGATAGAACTTTGTGGAGGCAGAGGAAGATTTCAGGAGGAATCTGGACACAGACAATTCCTTGTATGTGGGCTCTTACTTTCACTTGGGATTGGCTCTGTATTATCAGGGGAAAGTCAGGGTAAGCCAAGCAGTCTAAACTAGAAAAAATAAAAATGCATTATTCAAATATTATTATTAAGTTCACTCATGTGGATTCATCAACCTGTAAAAGAGAAGAAGAAAGAATTTAGAATGTATTACTTGTTCATGTACTGGTATTTCTAATGGGTCATGACTAAATGTATTTCATTTGGATATTTTTTGTTTTTACAGAATGCAATTGAAGTCTTTAAAGACGTTTTGAAATTAAAACCTGACCACGTAGAAGCCTCAACAAGTTTAGGTCAAGCTTTCAGGTATATATCATTCTTTAAGATTGTTACTTACCTGTATTTAATTTCCTATGGACAATGGATGCATGATTCTTACAGATATGTACACATGTATAGAATCAGTGAATCTTTAATATTACCATTGTAATGACGTGAAGTTCGCGGTTTACAAAATGAATGATGTATACATGTAAATGTTCTAATTGACAGAGAAATAGGGAACTTGAAACCTGCATGGAAGAGATTTAACCAGTCAGTTCACATGAACCCTAACCATGCCCAGACATGGCAGCTGTGGGGCAGTATGTTGTACACTCAGGGCGAGCATCGGGGGGCCAGGCTCCACTTTGATGTACGTACATGTATATTGAACCAGAGATTAATTTATATGATCAGACTCAACTTTGATGTACCGGTATATATATTGACCTTTTTATGAAGGAATTGATTTATATGTACAAATTTGATATCAAAATAGTACATTGACATTGAATAAGTTTACAGTACATGAATGTTCTTTTATATTAACATTTGCAAATATTTTTTCTTATGTGAACCTGTAGAAAAGCAAAAAGTTTCATTTCTGTGTGAACTATTTCATAACTTCACAATGATTACCGCACATGCTTATTGTTTGATGGTTGCATTGTCGTAAACATAAAAACACAGATATGTTAATAATTCTGATTATTTTTCTTTTATTAAACATAAATAAAAGTAATAAACAGCAATGTTAACAGTTCACCAGAAAATGAACTTGGTTGGTCACATGATCAAATTCTGTAAAGCTTGAATGGCTTTTTTAACTTGTTTATTTCTTAATTGAACTTTGGTTGCTCTAGCAAATAGCAATTCTCTGTGTTAAATGATGCCTGTAGACAAATTTATGATTCTTTTGGTAGAAATGCCTGGATATTAATCCGTCCAACATCAATTGCCAGTATATGAAATCATTGACCTATATCACCATGGGAAAATACTACCAAGGACTCAAATCATCCATGAAAGTAAGTAAAGCTATTTTAACAAGACCTCAGACTTTTGGTATGGTGTAACTTCTTTCAGCAATATATGTTGAAGCGACATGGTCTCAAGTAAAAAATGCACAGATAATACAAGAGTGGACAAATCTTGTCTTTTCAATGAGCCATGACTGAATGGCAGACAATGAAATACACAGGCAAATGTCACATTGCTGTTTGACACAGCTACCCAAAGTCCAAGGTCTTGGTAAAATGGTTCTATTTTGTCTAGTCATTGATCGAAACAAATCTTTCTGAATTTTCAAAGTGCTTGTAAAAATAGTTTATCAATTCTTAACATTATAGTGATACAGTATATCATTTTATTGATTTGTAATAAAGTATGGGTACAATGATATGAAGTTGAAATAACCAGACTGTGCTTTATTTGAAGGTCATGATAAATAATACTCCAGCCATTAAAGCAAGTCCTGAGTTCATCAAAGCTCATTATCTTAGAGGTTTGTAACTCTGACTCCATTTACTCCGACCCTTCATTTATAAATATTATCCATTGTGATACTTAGCTTTTATTTTACAAGATCAAAGAGTAAATATTGTTTTAATTCTTTTACTACAGAATATGCAAGATTCCTTCATTCAAAACTTGACACCCCTTTGGTCGATTTAGACATAGATAGTTTTCATCCAGAGTTCAAAGATAGATGGACAAAGCAATTACCTTTTCATTTTAAAAAAACTTATAAAGAGCAGCCCGGACTCCAACCAGAAATCAAGTAAGTATGGTACTTGTTTAAGTGCATAAGTGATATTTCAATGAAGAAAAGGGTAAATTCCCACTTGTTAAATACCGGTTATTCCCCAAATTTAATGGTACCTTGTAAGTTCAAATAAGAAATTAACACCCAGGACCTAGTTTCTGCTTAGACCTGTCTGCTTTACATGAAAGGTGGTGTTTTTAGCTCACCTGAACCGAAGGTTCAAGTGAGCTTTTCTGATCACCCGTTGTCCGTCGTCCGTCCGTCCGTCCGTCTGTCCGTCCGTCTGTAAACTTTTCACATTTTCAACTTCTTCTCAAAAACCACTGGTCCAAATTTAACCAAATTTGGTACAAAGCATCCTTATGGAAAGGGGGTTATAAATTGTAAAAATAAAGGGCACAGCCCTTTTCAAAAGGGAGATAATTGCGAAACAGTAAGTATAGGGTGCATGTCTTTAAAAATCTTCTTCTCAAGAACCACTGCACCAGAAATGCCAATATTTACACAAAAGCTTGTATATATAGTGAAGATTCTAAATTGTAAAAATCGTGACCCTCGGACCAAAACTGGGGCCCCAGGCGGGGTTCAAAGTTTAACATAGAAATACATAGGAAAATGTTTTAAAAATCTTCTTCTCAAGAACCACTGCACCAGAAATGCCAATATTTACACAAAAACTTGTATATATAGTGAAGATTCTAAATTGTAAAAATCGTGACCCTCGGACCAAAACTGGGGCCCCAGGCGGGGTTCAAAGTTTAACATAGAAATACATAGGAAATTTTTTAAAAAATCTTCTTCTCAAGAACCACTGCACCAGAAATGCCAATATTTACACATAAGCTTGTATACATAGTGAAGATTCTAAATTGTAAAAATCGTGACCCTCGGACCAAAACTGGGGCCCCAGGCGGGGTTCAAATTTAACATAGATATACCTTAGGAAAATGTTTAAAAAATCTTCTTCTCAAGAACCACTGCACCAGAAATGCCAATATTTACACAAAAGCTTGTATATATAGTGAAGATTCTAAATTGTAACAATTGTGACCCTCGGACCAAAACTGGGGCCCCAGGCGGGGTTCAAAGTTTAACATAGATATACCTTGGGAAAATGTTTAAAAAATCTTCTTCTCAAGAACCACTGCACCAGAAATGCCAATATTTACACAAAAGCTTGTATGTATAATGAAGATTCTAAATTGTAGAAATCGTGACCCTCAAATCAAAACTGCAGCCCCAGGCGGGGTTCAAAGTTTAACATAGAACTACATATGAAAAATGTTTAAAAATTTTCTTCTCAAAAACCACTTCACCAAAAATGCCAATACATACACAAACGGTTGTATATATAGTGAAGATTGTAAAAATCGTGACCCCTGAACAAAAAGTGGGGCCCCAATAGGGGTTTAGATTTTAACATATATAGGAAAATGTTTTAAAATCTTCTTCTCAAGAACTATAGTGCAACTGTTTGGGATATTACTATGCATACATGTACATCCTTAAATAATGTAGATTCAAAAAATTGTAACTCCCGGACAATTGATGGGCGCCAAGAGGGGTTCAAAATTTAAACATTTTAAAAAATATAAAGGAAAAGTTTAAAAATTTTCTTCTCAAGAACTACAATGTTTTAGTTTGTGGAATTTCTATGCCTTCGCTCATGTAGATTCCTAATTGGTAAAATCATGACCCCCGGACCAATACTGGGGCCCCAAGATGGGGTCAAAGTTTATTATAGAAATATAAAGGTAACGTTAAAATATCTTCTTCTCGAGAACTACAATGCCTCAATTTGTGAGATTACTATCATGCATACAACCTTGGATAATGAAGGTTCGACAGTTTTAAAATAGTGACCCCTGGACTAATACTAGGGACCCAAGATGGGTTTAAAGTTAAATGTAGAAGTACCGGTATATATGGAAAATGTTTAAAAATCTTCTTTTCGAGAACTACAATGCATCAATTTGTCAGATAACTACGTAAGCACCCTCAAATAGTGTAGATTCGAAATTATAAAAGCTGTGACCTCAATCTAATACTGGGGCCCCAAGAGGTGTTCAAAGTTTAGCATAGAAATATAGAGGGAAAATGTTGAAAAATCTTTTTCTAGGGAACTATAATGCTTCAGCTTGTGAGATAACTATGCAAGCATCCTTAAATAATGTAGATTCCAAATAATTAAAACTTTAGCCCTGGACTAATACTGTGGCCCCAAGAGGGGTTCAAAGTTTAACATAGAAAGATATATTGAAAATGTTTTTAAAAAGTTTTTCTCGAGAACTATAATGCTACAGTTTGTGAGATTATTATGCAAGGATCCTCAAATTGTGTAAACTCTACTGAGTGGAACCAAGAGTTATCTTTCTTGATGTTCTGTACAGTCTGAGAGTTATTTCTCTTGAAGTGGAACTCTGCTACGTTCAGTTTTTCAGGTTGTGTACGTGCGGTCCTACCGCAGTGCTACACATTTTCATTCCTATGTTACTGTTTATGTTGTTCAAGCCAACCATAAACCTCGGACCATAACTGGGTCCCCAGAAAGGGGTTCAATGTTTAAAATAGAAAAAGCATATGCTACGAAATGTAATGTTACAAGGAACTGCTGTTCAGGTGAGCGATGTGGCCCATGGGCCTCTTGTTTGATGCATGCATTTATTATTTGATGCACATTGATGACTGATTTCTGAATGTGTACCGTATTGATTTTAAAATGTTGTCAAAGTGAATTGATAATTGTTGGAATGCATTTATAGCATGTACATGTAATGTCTACTGTATGTAAAATTGTTATTTTACGGCTACGCTAAGGACAAATATTATTTTTATTAATGATTTTTTAAAAATCTTTTCAGCGATGTGTCTTATGTCTCCATCATGGATTATGGCCGAGAGCTACAAGGCCTCATCTGTAAAGCGCACAGAGTTGGTTTTTCCATGCAGGTTGCGGCAGATGGATATTTGCCCAGCAGGAGACATAATTTTGCCATGGGATTAGCCTCAATGCACATTGCTCAACTTTTAGATGTAAGTGTTCTGACTAGAGGAAAATCAATTACTTTCTGTACCATCCACACCATTCAGTGTTTTATGAAAGTTTTTTGCAAAAAGAATTTGGTGGAAAATATGTGCTTGTGAACTGTTGTTTCTATATTCTAAACCCCCTTTTTTCTTTCAGAAAAGATGGAGAGAAATTAGATTAAACAAACAAATAGGTATGAAATTGATGTTGCATTAAGGCAAAAAAATAATAAATTTCTATACTTTATAGATATGCTGCTACTTTGATGTTGATATTCTTTGATTTCATACATTCAAACATATAGGTTAACAAAAGATTGCTGTTATTTTTTGCGTATAATGTAATTTCAGATAGATCCTTAGATTGGAGAGAAGTTTTTAACATAGCCATCCAGTATCGGAGATTAGTTGATCCAGAGCAGCCAATTTTCTGGGTAGATAAGATGCCGGATTATAGTACAGAAGAGGGCTACCACACTGAAATCAACTTTATTAAGTAAGGAATAAATGTAGATGAGTTCCTTATGACTTAGTAACTTAAATATTTTTTGTAATACCCTTGCCTATATCTTTCTGTTGTCATAGACAACTAGATGGTGTTTAGTGGTTTTTGAATATCAGTCATGTATATAAAAGATATATCTGATAACATTAAGTATTGGTGTTGCAGGGGAGATGTGCAAAATATAAAAGTAATGCAGTATTATGACCTGGTGTTCAAGCTTGCGAAAACGATGCTGGAGCATTATGCAGGGTAAGCTTATTTGTATTTTCATGTGAAATATTTGTACACAGAATCAATAAAATTGCTAATATCTGCAAGAAAATTCATGTGCATATACAATATATAATATTTTCTGTAAACTTTCTCCATGTCCAAATTCATGCTTTTTAACTTTAACTGCTAGCTTGATTTTAAAATATTGTGTAAATAAATATTTTTACTATTTACAAACTTGAGTTCTGGTGGAATGGTGATTTAATGAATATATTTAGAATAGATTAAATGCATCAAAAGCCTTAAAAGTAACAATTTTTTCATTTTTTAGAGAGGAAGCAGTATTTTATCATGATCTGCGACAAGATGTTGAGAGGGCAAAGACCTGTGATGATTTACTCATGATAGCCAGAGTAAGTATAACTCATGATAGCCAGAGTAAGTATAACTCATGATAGCCAGAGTAAGTATAACTCATGATAGCCAGAGTAAGTATAACTCATGATAGCCAGAGTAAGTATAACTCATGATAGCCAGAGTAAGTATAACTCATGATAGCCAGAGTAAGTATAACTCATGATAGCCAGAGTAAGTATAACTCATGATAACCAGAGTAAGTATAACTCATGATAGCCAGAGTAAGTATAACTCATGATAGCCAGAGTAAGTATAACTCATGATAGCCAGAGTAAGTATAACTCATGATAACCAGAGTAAGTATAACTCATGATAACCAGAGTAAGTATAACTCATGATAGCCAGAGTTTGTATTACCCATGATAGCCAGACTATGTACATGTATTACCCATGATAGCAAGAGTAAGTTTTAATTATGATAGCCAGAGAAAGTATTACTCATTTTAGCCAGAGTAAGTATAAATCATGAAAGCCAGAGTAATTTTTATTCATGACAGCCTGAGTAAGTATTACTCATGACAGTTAGAGCAAGAATTAGACTGAAAAAAGGAAGAAAAAATCTTGAATTCTCATTTTAAACTAGTTGTTTTATGAACAGTCACATTTTATAAATGAAAGAATTTAAACATTGAAATAAGTTTTTTTTTTCTCCTCTTTCAAATGTAGAAGCGTAACATAAATGAGAATGGTTTCATGGTTTCCACCCAAGTGCCGAGCTCCAGGAGTGATGAGAGGCTGGACGGCTCAATGGTGGTCTTGTCTCGAGATAAGTAGGTCATCAGATATCTTAACATGTATATGTACAAATATATTAAAGCACAGGAATAAATATTGTACATTTGTCAGACATTTTTTTTGCTTCAGTTCCTGTTACATCCTTCTTTTTTCAGATTCTTATATTTCTCTATTGCAATCTGCATTTTAGACCTCATCACTAGTTTAAGTTTACTCTTAGTAATAATGAAATCATGTTAAAACCTAAACCCTAGAGTCAAACATACATGTAAATACTGGCAAAAACACCCCCTGTTATTTAACTTAGTGTTTTTTGAAAGGTGGTTGACACTTATTTTCCGTTCTTGACAATTATAGCAGTAACAAGATGACATTTGCCATCAGCATTGTGAACAATAAGGCTCGTACCCAGCTGTATCATGCTGAGATAGACGCAGTGTTCAATCAGATTCAAGAGGAGATCAAAAGGATAGGGATAGGCAAGGCACTGGTAGGTGGATCAAACAACTCGGGAGCAATATAAATGATGCATACATGAATTTTTTCTGAATTGTATTTGTAAAATAACATTAGTCATGATAGTGTGAAATTAACCTGTGCATTTACCTTATTAAATCTTTGCTATCATTATTATTGATAAAAAATTGAAATATTTAAGTTTTGAATAAAAGCAGTCTGATTAAAATCAGATCCTCGATGCTCCTGTTTTTATGATACGTAGCGACATATCATAAAAACGAGAGCATCGAGGGTCTGATTTTAATCAGATTGGAATATAAGTTGATAGATATGTACCGGTAAAAAAATTACATGATTCAGACTAAATTTTCCCTTAAAGAATTGTGAATGATAAAAAAGGAAATTTTTAATAGAGAAATTCCATACAATTTGTAAGGAGGGAGATTTACAATTGTTGTTGTTTACTTACAGAATACAGACTCTGTGATGGATAAAATATTAACAATGATGTACTACATTTATAATCTGATGCCCCTGACAAAAGGAAATAGGTAATGTGTGAACTTCTTAAAAAAGTAATTTAAAAAAAAAATTTAAGAAATTTGATACATATTTTACTGTTTTAAAGTACCAGTAACATTTTTCTTTTTTAAAGAGAAATTCAGACAGTATAAAGACTGTAAGAATACTGTATCCTTGGACATGAAAACATTTCTCTGTTGTTGATGTGTGTTACAATTTGCTTTCAGTGCTGTAATATATTCAGTTGCTGTGGGGATCATCATGTCCGTCAATAAATTTGTTTTTGGAAAGATTCCATCAGGGAAGGTTCGTTATAAAATTTACACTTCATTACTATTATAAGTTTGTAGCAATGTGCTCTCTGTTGGTTGATCTTTTACCTAATATTCAAGAAACTTAAATGAGATTTACAAGCAACTTTTCTGCATGGACATTTTTGTTTACGGATGAGGTGTTGCACATTGGGAAAATGAATGAAAAAAAGTACTTCGATTAAATTGTCTCCGAGACATGAAATTAGCTTAAATCTTAAAAATCTTTTTCAGCTTTTAGAAATGGAAGCCATATTGTCTGGCGCTCCTGATGCTTTCATACTGGTTACTAAAAACTGGATGAATGTGAGAGGGTAAGCAACCTCACAAATATAAAGCTTGATTTATAAACACAACCTTTACAGAACTTGATCATGTACAGTGTAGATACTTTTTTTTATGAATTTTTCAAAACATAAAGCTTAATTAAAGAGTACTTAGACACAGGTTTAATGTTGATCAGAGAATTTAACCAAGTTCTACAAAAAATTTTTTCAGTGGTATATATTGAATAGAAATTTGTTTAAAAGACTTTTTTTTTTAAATTTCTACAGGGCGGATGTTCCAATCACCATTCACCCCAAAATATGGGATGTGTTACCCACAGTCCGCCATGTTGTTGAAGTATTGAATGTCAATACAGATCTTTGCGTTATGCCAGCAAATCCATGATCTCCGAAACCTTCACATCGAAGTCCTGTTCTACAAACTCTCTATGCAAATGCAATTCTTTTTTATCAGTATTCTGTAGTGTTATTTTCTTTTCCTTGAGAGTAGAAAGATATATGCACAAATTAACAATGATATTGTGGGCAGTATTCTTAGTTCACCTGTTTTAGAGATAATTTTATTCACAACTTTTAGGAGATACCTAAAGTATGGTAATATGTTAGTATTTTCATTGTTCTTGAAACAAAATTGCTTTCTTTTAATTTTTTTTGAAATTTTTATTTAATGTGAGGTACCAAGTTGTTTCTTCACAAAGCTAATTTCCAACTGAACTTTTACAACCTGATGTAGGACATTGTTTTTGTTTTTTTTTAATTTTACTGATGTTAAAACTGTATGTTAACAATTTTCAAGGCCTGAAAATATAGTTTTGATTATCTTTTAGAATACATATACATGTATTTACAAATATGTTATGAAATGTTTTATAGCACAGAGCAAATTACATGCAGATTTGTCTGATCATACTACTCGAGTTGTATTGGTTGTTATAAGTGTTGAGGACTAACCATTTAAGACTGTGATTTGGGAGGGGGTGTTTTGTTAATCTATGCAGTTTGTTATACATATCCAGTTTATATGTAACTAATTCTTACTTTTGTATGTTTGATGATATAAAATGCACAAGCAGTGATTAATATTGTTACTGGTTATTTTTTTAATTTAGATTTTAAGGATTGAAACGTATTATGGTGGGGTTTTTTCATTAAACCTTCTATACTTTCAATTTAACTGACACAGCGAACTTAAATCGACAATGTGTCATGTATCTACATTATAGGTTTAGGAGACTTCAAATTAAAATTATGTTTTCAGTTTCATTGATTTCACCTATATGTGAATGTATCAGTGTTGAAATTTGATTTTTCTGGAACAAACAAAATGAAAAGGTGGTAGGGTCAAGGTCATAGGAAATGTCATGGTCAGAAAAATATGACACTCTTAAATTACCCTTAGTAATAAGTTTGATAAAATTACCTTTAACTGATTTTTTTGAAACAGAGGTAAAGATGTAGTGTAGAAAGATAGATGGAGGAAAGATGGAAGGCAAGGATAACAAACAATACTCGCCCTGCCTGGCCGTATACTTGATAGTACAGTAACTGCTTCCCCAAAACATGGTATTGCACTGTTGATAATTAAACCACAGGCCTCTGAATTTTTATCAATAAGCTGTTAAATGTATGAGATTGTGTATACTTATCTCTCTTTCCATTCATCTAATGGCTTATTGATAGAAATTCAGAAGCTTGTGATTAAACTGAGTGTGTGAACAAGCGGATAAGCATTACTTTATCACTACTGAATGAGCAGCTTTTGTAGTCTTGTTCTAATAAAAAAAATATATGCATTCATTATAGTACAGGTTTCAATAAAACAAGGAAAAGATTATTCCAGTTAAAACAAGTTTATATTTGCTCAAAACTTTGATGTAATGATGCAGCACAGATAAATTTCCATATATTTATTTCAGAAATTGGAATGCACCTTTAAAAACAAAATAACAAAAAATATATTGTTCACATACTACACATGTATAAATGGAATGTATAAAAGGTATATTACATTTATGATTTGAAAACTGAATAATCACTATTTACATTTGTATTGTTATATATTGTACATACAAAGTTGAGAGAAAAAATCTTGTGAACACAGCAACAATTTCATTAAAAATCTTGGTACAAAATATCACAACCATTTCATTATAAATCTTGGTACAAAATGTCACAACCTCTTCATAACAAACCATCATAATTACAGTGGGGTTTTTTTCTAGTAAGAGAACATATGTCACACAATGTAATTTAAAATAAATGATAACACGGCCAAACAGTTACTCTAGTATGATAAACACTCCTATGAAGAAAAAAACAAATTATTGTTTTTAATAAAGCAAAAGAAACTATAAAGATGAAGGCATGTTGTTTAAAAAACCTTTCTTTATGTTGGCCAAAGATCAAGCATTGGTTTGGGCTTGTAATAAAAAAAAATTCAAAATATTTATGCAGCAGTGTCCAAAATATTTTCTAACTGATCAAGACACACAATGAGTTAAAGGGTACTGGTATTTTTAATTGGAATTTAAGTTATTAAACTCAATATAATCTCATCATAACCTGACAGTCAGTTTGCCTGGTAGAATTAGATGCCCAGGAGAAGGTGACTCAGGTCTTCATACTGTGGTCTCATCAATATTCATTGAACATCATATTACAGCAATTTTCAGGATTTCATTATTGAGTTGATCCACAAAATAAAATGCCAATTGAGTTGAAATATCTAATAAGTCATTGTATTGATAAAATCGATGGTCACAAATATTTGTATCCTTGAAGCTGTGATTTTCACTAAATTCACAAAAATTGATGCCTACAAATATTCATGAAACCACATTACACAATACGGATAGCAATTGGTCACATTGAGTAACTCAGGTGATCTGAAATTTGGTCTAAAAATAATGCTGTTTTCACATTAGATAAATACATGTCCAGTACACTAAATATTTAACTATAAAATGAAATGAGTGTTATTTTAAATCTTGAGTATTATGCCTTTATCCTGGTCAGGGGTTGCATGGTGATGACCATGAGCTAAAACATATGAAGTGATTGAAGTCATCCTTTGTCTTTGATAAAGATAACAGAATACCAAAAATAGCACGTGGAGCTCTCAAAACAAAACAAAAAATTTTGGATTTCATCATTTCAAGGCAATTATATTAATTTTCCACTATGGTATAGTTTGAGGTTACAAAGTTCATATTGACATAGTGCAGTTCATAGCAGCTGAAATAGGTTTTGACGGCATATGTCACATGGTATTCACAAAATGGATTTCTTCGGTGGTTGAATTTACGAAAGTTTTTCTTTTCCAGTCCCTTCAACAATTTCACCATTTTTAAGTAATCATCCACTGTGGCATGTTTCGGATTGTTTTTGTTCTTGAACTTGGCTAGAAACTCGGGAGTGTGCATTTCAAATCCAATCTGTTTCACATTGTCCAGAGAATTATCAGATAAAATGTTGGCAAGAATCTTCCATTCGGTATACTCCACATCAAACTTCAGATAGTCAATGATGGACTGTTTTGAAAAAAGCAAACAAAAAAGAGTGAAAAAATATGTTATCAAAACTGTTTTGAAATGTTATTTGAATTTAACCAAACTGTGAGACCAAATCTTGGAGGCTGATAAACCTATAACATAGTTTTTACATCAGGTTAAACCTGTATGTAAAATACATGTATACATAAGAAGGGCCTTAAAGATTTACAGTATACATAATATAACAAAAAATTTGATGACACAAATAAAAGTACCGTTAACACAAATCATGAAAGAGTTAATCTTTAAGTACACATTCTAATAGCAGTGTCCATATAATTTTTAAATGGCCCTCATACATGAATATTTAAACAATCCCTATTTCTTTATTTTTCTCATATTTTTCTCTGAAATGAAAATTTTTAGCACACCAAGAATATTATCCAATAATTACAGTTTATAAGCAATTGTCTCACCTTTGTGTGACCTTCATCTTTCAAATGCTGACTCAGTGTTTTCATTTTCCATCCTTTGCTGTTGATTCCATTTCTCCCACCTAATCCAATTTTTTGGAATGTGATTAGATTGCTTCGATTATGATTTTTCAGATCTTTTAAGCTGGAAAAAAGGGTGTAGCAATTAAAGAAATCTAAATCTGGGGGCTCTTCTTACATTGTAAATGTTGAATGAATTAATTCTCTTCTTAATCTTTCAAAATTTACCCTTTATTTGTCTGATAACGTATATATTTACAAAGATCAATCTACTAACCTTGGATCAAAAGCCAGATCCCTACAGCCATAGATTTTGGAAACTGCGTCATCAAAGTTCCAGTCATTTCCAATACTGCAATGAAAGATTAAAAACCCCTATGATAAGTAAAATGTAGTGTGTTATTAAAATCATACTTCTTACAGATTATCCTGTATTTTGTTGGTTCAATTGTTCAAGGAAGGCCATCTTAATGTACCATTTGTTTCTAAGATATTTCAAACAAAGAAATGCTGAGGACTTACCCAAAGGAATATACAAGACATGGCTTTTTCAGACCAAATGGGGGTGAAAAACAGACATTATATCCCCCATCATGCTGAAAACCTAGTCGTTTATCTTGTTTGCAGGTAACATCTTTCTGTTCCAGAAACCTGCGTTATAATAAAAATTACAATTCCATTACTCCAAGGCATTGGTATATACATCTAGTGTATTTCTCAAGATTATATTTTGGAATAAAACTTAACATAATCAACATCGGGCATGAGCTTACTTGTAAAAGTTCTCCTCAATTTTGGGTAGTGGTAAGGATGGTGAAAAAGAAAGCTCTTCATTTTTCTTGACAACAATTTGTGGAACAAACTTTGTTGGTTTTGGTGTGGGCTAAAAAATTATTTGTAAGATGAAACCAAATGTCATTTTAATGTATTCATGACAACTCCATACATACTATAGGTACATTGAATCAACAACTATTATGCAATTCATTGACAAACTGAAGTTAATGATACATGTAAGACAACAGATTTCAATTTCCTATATATCTTTTAAACTTCTTGTTTTTGTAAATCTGCAGTTCACTCTCATGAATTTTTTTCTCTGACAATGATAGTGATGGTGTGGGGGTGAAATCGTTGTTTTTGTGTTAACTATCCCAGTGTTTAAGGACAGGTTTTTTTTTTATCTTATGCAAATATATGTATTTGTACAATCTCTATATATTTTTTTAATTCATAAAATCTGTCCTAAAAAATGTTTGCTTTTTTACACCGAATATGGAACTGTAGCTCCCAGGTCGTCCGCCTTATCTTTTTAAGACCGAGAGCTACAGACCTGCAGCTAGCAAGCATGGTAAAAATAAAGTCCTTTAATGCAAAAAGATAAAATGTTTAATTAAAGAAAATTTCAATCGATTTCAGTTGTTTTTTAAGTAGTAGGTAATGAGAGTTTTGATGCAGAAAAAACCTGTGTACAGTGCATTCAAGGATCAAGATGCAAGAGAATAAAGTCAACATAACACTCTATATCATAGCCGATTTTGCTAATTATCATTTACCATCCAATCATGACGAGGTCGTATAAAAATTCCTATATTTTCCTTCGTGTAATTCCATTTCGGTACATGTTTTCTGGCGTGATTGATTCGAGCTCTCTCGTCGTAATCTCCGTCTCCATACTCGTCGTACTCAAAGACATTTCCGTGATGATTGTAACTACGCCATGGAATCAAGCGGAAGATATATATAACAATTATCAAGAAAGCAACACATGAAAACAGTCCAATTTTCTTCTTGGACTGCATACTAACATTCCAGAACCCACTCATTTCTTCATATCACCGAAACGTTGCATTTCACGTCTATGTCCTCATGCCATGATTTACATTAATGGGTTCTGTGCATGTTTTGGTTTCATGTCTTTAGTCAGAATGAGCCAAATTTTCCATTAATCTTCAGCAGAATTTCTGTTTTCCTCATTAAAATTGTAACCGGAATGAAATATAAACACACTAATTTAAAAATGGTCACAAAGGAAATATTTAATCCGGTACATTATTTGATGAGGATGGATGCTAAATACTTAAATTAAAGATTGAATATTGGTCTTTTGTGATGTTTGTTATAGATTTTTTTCCCCAATTTGAAGGGATGTCTTAATTAAATCGCGAGTTAAATGTAATTTAAATTTGAAGAACCATCTATTAAATATATACTGCAGTTGACATGCATACATGTTTGTACGTTAGGCCTACAAAGTTGAATCTTCTGAACAACACATAATGTATCCAGTAAATCCAAAATCTAGATTTTCTTTCATATGTTTGAAAAATCAAACTGCGCAGCCTTTTATTTTCATGCAGTGTTCTATGCGAACTTATTTAGATTAGCATTTGAATATTTTGCTATTATTCGGTCAAAATTGAAATCATCTGTAAGATGCATTTACAAGTTAAAATTAGGATTTACCAAATCTAGGCTTTACTTCTCCAATTCCTGTAAAAATATAAATAACTCACGTTTAATTTATTAGACACAGAATAAGCAATGATATATAGTGAGGCAGGCATTTATTACCATCATTGATACATTTTGTACAAGATTGAAACATTTCAAAATAAGGACGCAGATTTTTTTTTTAAACCACCATGCAGTCACTAGTTTGGTCCTTTTGATTTTATTTATTATCAAAATTTTATTTATGATATTACATAAATAGTGTCTGTTTGGGAGAGTTACAGTTTAACATGACACCTCCGAGAAAACCATTGTCAATTAACCGATGCGAAGCCATGTTAATTTTGTATTACATTTTTAATATTTAAACATGAAATCAAAAAGTACTTATCATTCGGATCATACCATCTACGGATATTCTACGTATATTTATCTAGCATGTTTCTTATGCATTAACATTGCTGACAACGTATTCACGGTCGTATGAAATCTATGATTTGTTTAAAACGAAAGATCGAATTATTACAAATATTTACCAAAAATTAATTTTATTTCTGTTAATTGGTATATGCATACTTGTGTTAAAGAAAGAAGATTGAAAATAAGCAAAATAGTCTAATCCTGCAAATATACTAGTAAAAGATTTGAAATTAAATATTGATCTTTTGCAATTGACTTTTTTAAAAATAAAAGTTTCTTCCCATTTGATTAAAATAATGTAATTTAAGTTTTCAAAAATGTAATATAAAGATAAAATGCATTAAAGTTGCAAAGTTAAATCTTCTGAATAACACTAACGATATGCAATCTTACATGTACTGAAGTATTTCTTTCATATATTTGAAAACTCAAAGTAAAGTGAAATATCTTATTATATAAGAAAAGAAAGCATTTTTTTTTAAGATACAGAGTATGAAAGCAGGATTTCATCTTACATTTTAAAAAAGCCGGGTATTTTCGAGTTTGCATGACTGCGCAACTTTTTATTTTTATACAGAGTTTGGTGCGAAGTTATCAATTTGGAATAATGCTATTATTCAAAATTAAAATAATCCATAACAATTGAAATTAATATTTTGCCAAACTTAATTTTACACCCCCCCCCCCCCCCCCCGTGAAAAAAGAAGAAAAGAAGAAGACGTTAATTAAACAAAAATAACCAATGATAAAGCAACAATGTAGCGTTTTTTCACGATTTATGCACTTAGTAAGAAAAAAAATTAAAACAAGAACACGAAAAAAAATTACCAGTCGATAATTCGGTATCGTCATTACAAGGTACAAGATATTCCATTTCAATTTAATCACACAAAAAACCAGTCAATAATTTGATATCATATTCAAATGTACAAGATATTCCATTTCCTTATAATTACATACTTCAAGAAAATATCAATACACAACAGTATATAAAGCAGACTGTTGACTGTTCTTGGTCGACAACAATTCACAATGTGGATACTTGTTGTTATCACGATGGCCTTGTGGGGTGTTGATGCCAAGGGAATCAAACTTTACCTCTCAGGTACTTAACGATTAAATTATCTTCAGCTTACATTTTTCCGTTCTTTAAATATAGATCTTAAATATGCAAACGTGTCTAATTTAACTTACTCTCGTTTATTGAATATTGATATTTTTACACTCAGCTCTAGCTATATTTTTGAAAATTAATATCTTATTTTCTGCACCTAAACTATGCGGCGATATATAGAATCAAGAAGAGCTAGACATCAACAAATGTTTTCGCTGTGTAATTTTAGAGCACGAAGAAATAAAGTTACATATCTGAAACTGCATACATTCATATTACCTGTCATAGATCAGACTGTGTCACACATTTAATTGTCGACATGAAATCCATGTAATTTTGCTACATCTGCAGATGAGATGAAGTCCATGTTAGAGAAATCTGACTGGGACCACAAGGACACAGCTCTGTCCATTCACGGTCCAATGACTCTGGATATCCAATCCAGCTTTAAACTGAAGAAGGGACATGTCTTCCTAAACATGCTAAAATCACGTACGTACAACTTATAAAAATATATACATGTATATCTAAAAAAGATAACTTAGTCTCTAATTTTCAATTTAAATTTTGTTTTATTAAAATGTCCAAGGAGACAACAGAAAATACAGGGACTGTGCTGACATAAAGAAACAGCGACCGTCGAGTAGAGATGGAGTGTACACAATTTACCCAGCCCCGGGGACAAACAAGACCGTGTTCTGTGACATGACCACTGATGGAGGGGGATGGACGGTGAGTAGTCAGTTAACTGTGGGTAGGCTTGAATGACTCAGAATGCTAATAATTTAAACTTATTTACCTACTCGGTCCTTGCAAAATTCTTTAAGTGATATTTTTTCTAGCTGTAAATATAAATGTTCAGTTGGAGAATTTTGCAGAAATAAAAAAAAACAAAACCAAAAAATTAGAGAATTACTTTTTTAACCAATATTCTAAATGTTTGGTTTTTACGAAAGCCCATTGAGCTCATTTTCGTAGGTAAAAAATTTTTTTTTCGCGATTAAACGCGTAACTTTCGCAAATAAACGCGAAACTTTCGCGAATTAACTCGTAACTTTCACGAATAAACGCGAAGCTTTCGCGATATAACGCGTTAGTTTCGCGAATAAACGCGAAACTTTCGCGATATAACGCGAAACTTTCGCGATATAACGCGTGACCTTCGCGAATAAACGCGAAACTTTCGCGATATAACGCGAAACTTAAATATAAATATTGTTATTTCATAGAAGAAACCCTATGAAGAATAATTACTGAAAACAAATATATTAATTTAAATAAAACAAAATAATATTTTATAAAGATGTAATTGAATTAGATTTAACCTTATACAAATTAACATAAATTCAAACGTAGGAAATCTTCAAAATCTTAGTACTGATTTTCAAAGAACAATGCATCGCGCTTCTCACATTCTAATAGGCGCTGTATTATTGTAAATGAGGCAGCAACATATTTTAATTATATCAATTTTAATTCGAATTAAACGTATAATTAGGTATAAATAACTAACGCGTTTATTCGCGAAAGTTTCGCGTTTATTCGCGAAAGTTTCGCGTTATATCGCGAAAGTTTCGCGTTTATTCGCGAAAGTTTCGCGTTTATTTGCGAAAGTTTCGCGTTTATTTGCGAAAGTTTCGAGTTATTTCGCGAAAGTTTCGCGTTATATCGCGAAAGTTTCGTGTTATATCGCGAAACTTACGCGTTATATCGCGAAAGTTTCGCGTTTATTCGCCAAAAAAATATTTTTTTTTACCTACGAAAATGAGCTCAATGGGCTTTCGTAGGTTTTGTCTACAAAAATTCCAAACGTTCATTCACTATGCAAATAATTCTACCACATAAAAATCTGTGTACTGGTAGGTAATTCAAAGGAGAATAGATGGCAAAACAGACTTTTACAGAAAATGGAAAGATTACAAAAACGGGTTTGGTCACGCCGATCATGAGTACTGGTTGGGTAGGTCATTATATAAATAGTGCCTGTTTGGGAGGGTAAGAGTTGAAATTGACACCCCGAGAAAACCATTGTCAACCGCCTTCGCGTCGGTTGACAATGGTTTTCTCGGTGTGTCAATTTCAACTCTTACCCTCCCAAACAGGCACTATTTATTTTATTATACTGAATGTCTTAATTTCAAAGAAAACTTTACTGCTTTTATATTGGAATGACGTGAATTCTGTTGCGAACCGTACGCGCTTAATTTACGCGCATGTAACAATTCATTGTGTTACCCATTGCCAAGTGTGTTGCTAACGCTGAGGGTAATAGAACGGGTTATCCACTGCATTTTAACCAATCAGATTTCAGTGTTTAACATGAAAGTATAATAACAACAAATATATCTTCAAAGTTTTTTTTTTGACATTATACATGATAGAACCGATAAATACAGTGTGATTTTAAAATTTTTGTATTTGCAGGAAATGACGCCATTCATGCATTGACAAACAAAAAGAAACAAATTCTGAGAATTGACTTGGTGAAATTTTCTGGAGAGAGAGCTCATGCAGTTTATTCGTCATTTTTTGTTAATGACGAGGCTAACAAGTACAAACTGACGCTTGGGAGTTTTAACGGAACCAAGGGATTGGGTATGTTTAAGATAAACTGGTTGTTTCCAATAAACCATAGAGTTAATATAAGACTACTTCCTGGTGCATAAATATTGAACGTACTGATTCTGGTAATAAAAAAGTACAGTAAAACACGCTTATAATAAAGTGCCAGGGACGGGCAATTTTACTTTTGTGTATGTTATAATGTAT
This sequence comes from Magallana gigas, assembly GCF_963853765.1. NCBI lineage: Eukaryota > Metazoa > Mollusca > Bivalvia > Ostreida > Ostreidae > Magallana > Magallana gigas. Next base: position 19,637,401 of record NC_088858.1, on the reverse strand, counting down.
CTAATTGTTTAGAACATTTTTATTTCAAATTAAGGCGATAGTTTGACGGTCCGTAGCAACAACATGTACTTCACCACTAAAGATAAAGATAACGACCACTCGGGTGGCAACTGTGCAGTAAACTATAAAACAGCAGGGTGGTTCAATGCTTGTTTTTATACCAATCTGAACGGACAGTACCAAAAAAACTCACGTAAGGATGCAACGGAATTATCTTGGTACGACTGGGGAACCACATGGAGGTCGCTGAAGTCGGCTAAAATGATGATACGACCAATGTAAACAATTGAAAAACGTTGAATAATTAAAATATGCGAAGCTTTATTCAGATTAGTTTGTCCTGCATTGATTGTAAACAGTTTATTTCTGAGGAAAAAAGTAGATATTATCAACCACATCAAACTAAATGGTTTTTAAAAAGAATGAGACCTACGAAAGAAATGAAGGCGTATTAAAAAAGAAGGTTGTGTTAGTGAGTGTTCATTATTTAAAAGCTAAAAATTGCACTATTTTTAGTAGTAGGGAACATTTAAGTAAAAGAGAAACAATTTTAACAAATACAAATACCAAGGTACTTCAAATATTTCAAACAAAAACAAATACTTTATTCACATAACTGACGAAAATTACCCATAACTATCATCTTCGAAATGATGTTTTAAAAAACTAAACAACTTCGACAACAATAATTGAATTGCATGTGGTCTTTTAATGAAGATATGATAATTTTTAGCAAATTTATTTTGTCATACAATTGAGCTTGAACCCCTCGTTGGAAGGCCCCTGCTAGAGTTTCATTGGCTTTCTAGTCATGGACCAACTCATTGAACTTTTCTCGTTTTCATGAATATTCACTTTTCTCATTCCACCCATGAAAATGCAAACCTTATCTTTTTGGAAGTTATTAGTCTTTCCACATACTGGACAAAATATAAAGCAAACCTCTGAAAGCAATGTACAAGAGCAAAATACACACAGACAGACTTTAGGTCGTTACTGGTCAATGACAGCTAGGCTGAAACTGTTGAGATGTTACGCAAATTTTAATCAATCATTCACAAAGCCAAGGAACAATATTTGTTTATTCTATTCACCTGCTTTCGTTCCTTAAGGTTGTTTCTTAAAGTCAATATCTAGTAAATTATTCCAGAATGTCTTTTTGGTGCTAGAACCATTATGACGTCATAATTGATTTGAAGAATCTTTTCCCCGTACTTTACGATTCTAAAGATGTAGAAAACTAAACTTTATCTTTACATTCTATGTTAAATCATTGGAAAAGTAATCCCGATACCTATATTCAATTTTACATCAATTTAAAGAGGAGGACAATTCTTTACGTTTTAATTCCGTTTTGGGGGGACTGTAGGCATTCTAGATTTATTTTATTAGTCAAAAAAATGGACAAAAATCCGAGATTTGTTGTTTAATTCCTTCATATTTCATTGAAATTGACAGTTTAAAACATGATTTTTCCATCATCATTTACCAAAAATTTTAACCCCGGTACATCCTATCAAACAAAGTATTGTTTTGAAGCATTATTGAAAGAATTCATATCTTAAATTTCATGGACCTTTAGGCACCTTTCATTGACTAGATCTTGATCTTAAGCTTAACAATATATTGAAGTTACCCAAGTTAAAGTTAACAATGAACCGGAGTTCTTACCATTTCTGGACTAAATTCATGGTAATACAAATCCAGGATTGTCTTGCTAAATAGGTAAAAAAAGAAAAAGGAAATCGTAGCCGCCTCTGAACCAGGAAATGTTAAAAGGGCGATAGAGAGAAAACAAATGTCACTTCCGTTCTTAGACCTTAGTCAGGGCCCGACGAAGAATCAGTAGCATTGAATTAAATGTTGATATGGACTTTAAAATTTCGTTAAAGATTAAATAACGTTTGTGTGAAGTTTCGTATTAAAATACTTTTAAAATGATTAACAATTCATTACTTCATTATTTATATTCATTACCAAATGTATGGCAAGGAAACAGCATAGATTTATAAATCACGGATGGCGCCATCACAATCTTGCAAGGATAGTCTTCTGACATGTTTCTGGAGATGGTAATGGACCAAATTTTAAAGGACATCTCTGAGTCCAATATCCTCGGTTACGATTTTGTTAGGATCCACACCTTTTCCTCTCTTTAGAGTCTAAACAAGGAATCGAAAGTCTATGAAAGAACATAATAAACTGACCACCTGTCTCTTTCCGAACATATTCTTTATTCATTTTGAACTAATTCCATTTTTTTTGGGGGGGGGGGGGGTTAAATATGTACCATTTCCACAGCATACATGTAATATGTATTTTCCCCACATTTCAAAATAATTGTTTAAAATTACATGTATATTATTCAACTTATCAAATGTATTTCATTCTTTCTTTTTTTTAATGAGAAAAGTTTGAGATGATATCTTTATATTAGAAATAAACTATCCTGAACAAAAAGACTGATTAGTTGTAATGTATACATAGAATTGCATTAATCTATTAAATGTTTTAAAATATTGATTATAAACATCCAAGAAAATAATTAAAAGCAATTTCGAAAGTTTTATCATTCCAGGAAATAACACAATTCATGAGTTAACAAAAAAAAAAACAACAACCAAAAAACAAAACAAAACAAAAGGCCAGTAGGCCTTAACGGTCACCTGAGTAGCATATAACCCATACACAAACTTGTCGAGGAGTCTCATATATTCATTTAATTGGGTTTCATTCTGGAGTAGAAAAATTATAAATTTGTAATGACGACCATCAATCTTTCAAAAAGAACTATGAAACCTATAATTTTGGTGAAAAACTTAAAGATCTGGTCTACAAAATCATGAATTCAGTTTTCCTTTTACGTGTCTGGGAGTAAAGGAGATAATTTTTTTTAACATTATAAGCATTAACACCTATACATGCATTTTGGCCCTGCCCTAGAGACAAAAACCATACTCCAGGGGACATGAAATAAAATTTTTTAGAGAAGACTTCCTGCTAAACATAATTATGAAGTCAGTTTTTCATACAGATATGTGAGATGAGAGAGGAAGATTTTAAAACATTTATGCATTAACACTATATTGCCATATTGCCCCCCCCCCCATGTCCTGGACCGCTGACCCAGGGGCCACGAATTTCACAATTTAGGTAGAGGAGTTAGTGGACATCATAACCATGTATTCATGTGCTGAAGTATTTCTTTCATATATTTGAAAACTCAAAGTAAAGTGAAATATCTTATTATATAAGAAAAGAAAGCAGGATTTCATCTTACCTTTTAAAAAAGTCGTGTATTTTTGAGTTTGCATGACTGCGCAACTTTTTATTTTTATGCAGTGTTTGGTGCGAAGTTATCAATTTGGAATAATGCTATTATTCAAAATTAAAATAATCAATAACAATTGAAATTAACATTTTGCCATACTTAATTTTACACCCCCCCCCCCGTGAAAAAAGAAGAAAAGAAGAAGACGTTAATTAAACAAAAATAACCAATGATAAAGCAACAATGCATCGTTTTTTCACGATTTATGCACTTAGTAAGAAAAAAAACATTTTAAAACAAGAACACGAAAAAAAAATTACTAGTCGAAAATTCGGTATCGTCATTACAAGGTACAAGATATTACATTTCAATTTAATCACACACTTTATAAGAATACATCAATACACAACAGTATATAAAGCAGACTGTTGAGTGTTGTTGGTCGACAACAATTCACAATGTGGACACTGGTTGTTATCACGATGGTTGTGTGGGGTGTTGATGCCAAGGGAATCAAACTTTACCTCTCAGGTACTTAACGATTAAATTATCTTCAGCTTACATTTTTCCGTTCTTTAAATATAGATCTTAAATATGCAAACGTGTCTAATTTAACTTACTTTATAGCTTATTGAATATTGATATTTTTACACTCAGCTCTAGCTTTATTTTTGAAAATTAATATCTTATTTTCTGCACCTAAACTATGCGGCGATATATAGAATCAAGAAGAGCTAGACATCAACAAATGTTTTCGCTGTGTAATTTTAGAGGACGAAGAAATAAAGTTACATATCTGAAACTGCATACATTCATATTACCTGTCATAGATCAGACTGAGTCACACATTTTATTGTCGACATGAAATAAGATCCATGTAATCTTGCTACATTTGCAGATGAGATGAAGTCCATGTTAGAGAATTCTGACTGGGACCACAAGGACACAGCTCTGTCCATTCACGGTCTAATGACTCTAGATATTCAATCCAGCTTTAAACTGAAGAAGGGACATGTCTTCCTAAACATGCTAAAATCACGTACGTACAACTTATAAAAATATATATATCTAAAAAAGATAACTAAGTCTTTAATTTTCAATTTAAATTTTGTTTTATTAAAATGTCCAAGTAGACAACAGAAAATACAGGGACTGTGCTGACATAAAGAAACAGCGACCGTCGAGTAGAGATGGAGTGTACACAATTTACCCAGCCCCGGGGACAAACAAGACCGTGTTCTGTGACATGACCACTGACGGTGGGGGATGGACGGTGAGTAGTCAGTTAACTGTGGGTAAACTGGAATGACTCAGAATGCTAATAATTTAAACTTATTTACCTACTCGGTCCTTGCAAAATTCTTTAAGTGATATTTTTTCTAGCTGTAAATATAAATGTTCAGTTGGAGAATTTTGCAGAAATAAAAAAAAGAATATTAGATAATTACTTTTTTAACCAATTTTCTAAATGTTTGGTTATATCTACAGATGATAAAGAAAAATTCCAAACGTTCATATTATGATTTATTATATATGAACACTCTATGCAAAAAATTCTACCACATAAAAATCTTTGTGCTGGTAGGTAATTCAAAGGAGAATAGATGGGAAAACAGACTTCTACAGAAAATGGAAAGATTACAAAAACGGGTTTGGTCACGCCGATCATGAGTACTGGTTGGGTAGGTCATTATATAAAAAGTGCCTGTTTGGGAGGGTAAGAGTTGAAATTGACACCCCGAGAAAACCATTGTCAACCGCCTTCGCGTCGGTTGACAATGGTTTTCTCGGGGTGTCAATTTCAACTCTTACCCTCCCAAACAGGCACTATTTATTTTATTATACTGAATGTCTTAATTTCAAAGAAAACTTTACTGCTTTTATATTGGAATGACGTGAATTCTGTTGCGAACCGTACGCGCTTAATTTACGCGCATGTAACAATTCGTTGTATTACCCATTGCGAAGTGTGTTTCTAACGCTGAGGGTAATAGAACGGGTTATTAACTGCGTTTTGACCAATCAGATTTCAGTGTTGAACATGAAAGTAGCCTATAATGAATCAAATATATCTTCAAAGTTTTTTTTTTTTACATTATACATGATAGAACTAATAAATACAGTGTGATTTTAAAATTTTTGTATTTGCAGGAAATAACGCCATTCATGCATTGACAAACAAAAAGAAACAAATTCTGAGAATTGACTTGGTGAAATTTTCTGGAGAGAGAGCTCATGCAGTTTATTCGTCATTTTTTGTGAATGATGAGGCTAACAAGTACAAACTGACGCTTGGGAGTTTTAACGGAACCAAGGGATTGGGTATGTTTAAGATAAACTGGTTGTTACCAATAAACCATAGAGTTAATAGAAGACTACTTTCTGGTGCATATGAATATTGAACGTACTGATTCTGGTAATAAAAAAGTACAGTAAAACACGCTTATAATAAAGTGCCAGGGACGGGCAATTTTACTTTTGTGTATGTTATAATGTATCTAATTGTTTAGAACATTTTTATTTCAAACTAAGGCGATAGTTTGACGGTCCGTAGCAACAACATGTACTTCACCACTAAAGATAAAGATAACGACCACTCGGGTGGCAACTGTGCAATAAGCTTTAAAACAGCAGGGTGGTTCAATGATTGTTTTTATACCAATCTGAACGGACAGTACCAAGAGAACTCACGCAAGGATGCCAAAGAATTATCTTGGTACCACTGGGGAACCACATGGAGGTCGCTGAAGTCGGCTAAAATGATGATACGACCAATGTAAACAATTGAAAAACGTTGAATAATTAAAATATGCGAAACTTTATTCAGTTTAGTTTGTCCTGCATTGATTGTAAACTGTTTATTTCTGAGGAAAAGAGAAGATATTATCAACCACATCAAACTAAATGGTTTTTAAAAAGAATGAGACCTACGAAAGAAATGAAGGCGTATTAAAAGAAATACTTTATTCACATAACTGACGAAAATTACCCATAACTATCATCTTCGAAATGATGTTTTAAAAAACTAAACAACTTCGACAACAATAATTGAATTGCATGTGGTCTGATTTCTTTAAATGAAGATATGATAATATTTAGCAAATTTATTTTGTCAAACAATTGAGCTTGAACCCCTCATTGGAAGCCCCCTGCTAGAGTTTCATTGGCTTTCTAATCATGGACCAACTCATTGAACTTTTCTCGTTTTCATGAATATTCACTTTTCTCATTCCACCCATGATAATGCAAACCTTATCTTTTTGGAAGTTATTAGTCTTTCCACATACTGGACAAAATATAAAGCAAACCTCTGAAAGCAATGTACAAGAGCAAAATACACACAGACAGACTTTAGTTCATTACCGGTCAATGACAGCTAGGCTGAAACTGTTGAGATGTTACGCAAATCTTAATCAATCATTCACAAAGCCAAGGAACAATATTTGTATATTCTATTCACCTGCTTTCGTTCTGCAAGGTTGTTTCTTAAGGATGTTGTTTACTCAGGGTTTGAGTTCTCAAATCCGGATTGTTAAAAAGTTCAATTTCATGAGTAAAATTTGTTTAGATACAAAAAGTATTTATGAAATGAATTATCATTGACCTAACAATCGATATTTTTACTTAATTATGGAATAAGCCTCTGACAAAGTTTGACTTTTAGCAAAACAGAGGATATTCGGACTAAATTTTTCAGATTTTGTTTTTCACTGAAATATTTTTGATAGTACTATAATATTTAAAGTTAAGATTTCATTTGTTAGTCAACATTATTTTGCATATTTTCTGTTTGTTTTATCTTGCTTTTTCTTTTAGATAATTGTATGGCACACACTTCAAAAATATTGAAAAATGCTTAAAAATGATAAAAGACAAAATATCTCAAAATTTTGATCATTGACCTCATATAAATTTTATGCCAGCAGAAAAAGGTCAATATACTTAGTTTAATACTATAAATGTTTTAGCAATATCATCCTTCAGTTTTTGGTTATATTGAATCAAAAAAGGGCAGTAATTTGAAAAACTGATAGAGGAAATTCGGACTAGAATATCTATAAAAATTGTGAATGAAAACTTCAAGCTTTGTATCTGTATGATGTCACTGTCATTCATAAACTGTATTTCATTTCGGAAAGAGTTAAGCAATTTGTATTATTTTCATAATTAAGAAAATTTCAATCATAGTGTACAATTTTTATGGATTTTTCTTCAATTTTCAAAAAATATTCAATGGCCATTAACTCAAAAAGTAGGTCATTGACCTACTTTTTTGAAAGTGAGGAATAACACTACAATGTAAGGTCTATAACACACAATAGTTGGTTTTTCATTATCATCAGTGGAATTTTTTTTCATTCTGAGTAAACGTCATCCTTAAGGTAGCTCGCGGGTTTACTGCTTGCGAGAAAACCTACCCTGAAAATTTGTCCGCGTGATCGATAGGTTTCAATGATTTATTTCTAAAATTTATTTGAGATTCGTCTGCGTAGTAATAATTTATCGTGATTCAAACACAGTGTCGCTGATAAAATCAAGCAACGCCATTTCAATGAAATATATAGTGAAATGCATATCTTAGTCGAAAACCGCATTTCAAAACTATGCTTCAAACTTTTAAACGATCTAGACGAACTTAATTTTACTCAACACAATAACAGAAGAGATTATTATGAATCAATTCATAGAAAAAAATCAATATGTGTTCTCGGCCAATTTTTCGTAAAACAACTTGAAAGATTTAAAAGATTTCACAAAATCCTATATTCTTATCACGACGTTAGCCCGACGTTATCAATTTCTTTCGTCTGAGAACCAAATATGAAAATGCGCTGGTTGACCAGACTAGCTGATTTACACATATTAGAACATGCAAATCTAATTAAAATTATTATGAATGTTTTCGAATGCATAAAGGAAATTAATGTAAGGTTGTAAAGGGAAGAAATATGGCTACTTATCTTTTCAATGAGTCAGTCATGCATTCAATGCAAAAATAATTACCATACACGTATTGACATATATAAAAAAGTTTGTAATCGCATAATTACGATAACTAGCTAAAGCCAAAATAATTTTAATAGTTAGATCGGTATTTGAAAATACAGAATTCATAATTGTGAAACGAGCGAAGTTAATGCATACGGTTCAATTTATTTACAATGTACTTGTCTAAACAACAAATTAAAGAGTTCCAACGCACACTCATACCTTATAGAACTCAATGCGACAATGTATGTCATCTTTAAATTTTTAGCACTTGATAATTATAAATGTTTTCTATAAACTGCAATTAAGCTTTTTAGCTTACCTGAGCTGAAAGCTCAAGTGAGCTTTTCTGATCACCTTTTGTCCGTCGTCCGTCTGTCCGTCTGTCCGTCCGTCTGTAAACTTTTTACATTTTGAACTTCTTCTCTAAAACCGCTTATCCAATTTCAACCAAATTTGGCACAAAGCATCCTTATGGGAGGGCGAATATAAATTGCAGAAATAAAAGTCCGATCTATATTCAAAGCGGAGAAAACCTTGAAACTGTAGAAAAAGGGGGGTGCATTTTTAAAAATCTTCTTCTCAAGAACTACTGATTCCAATTCATTGTAGTTTAGCATAAATTATCCTTATGGGAAGGAAAATATAAATTGCAAAAATTAAGGTCTAATTCTGTTTCAAATCTGAGTTATTACGAAAATAATAATAAAGGAAAGGCGTGTTTTAATCAGTTTAATAGCTTCGGGTTCGGCATCCGATAGGTTCGGTATCCGGTAAAATGGGTAGACAAGACTTGGTTGGCCTGGGCATAACAAAAGATTCGCAGTTATTGATCTGCCAATATCATTAAAATTTCAGGATATTTGATGGACCAGTATATTTGTATTTGCTGTAAATATTGCTGCAAAATAATGCGTATTTGGAATTGACGATTGCCGATCTGCCCCGGCTTTTATTTTGCCACGGCCTGGGTTTGCATACCCATTTTACCAAGACTCGTTTTCCATACTTCTAAAACGAGGTTCTTTGTTTAAAGCAGCCATGACATTATACGAAAAAGGGTCGATCTGACTATGATGAATTTGCTTGTTGTACAACAGTTCGCGAATGAAGGGAAATTTGTGAAACATGCAAAATATATAGGTGCCGATTTTGTGAAGTAAATTGAGGCTAAATATTTCAATGCGTTGACAGTTTTCACACATGACGTTGGTATTAGCTTGTTCTGATTTTCGTATTTATGCTTTGTAACCTAGCTGGGAACTATCATCTATATTTCGTGATTTTTACGTATCAAATCAAACAGAGACTTCGGTAAATCAAACAGTTAACTGTTTACCTGCGCAAATTAGGCAAAATCTGATGTATCAAAAAAGTACTGAAATACAATTCATTCTATCGGTAAATCGGCATTATCTTTTGCGTAATGGTAGATTAATGCAATAGGTTTTGTTGAGATGCTCGGCATTTTCTCGAGTTTATTCAGTTTAAATAGAGTTTGATATCGCTGACGGAAATATGTAGGAATAAACATGTATATATATATATGATTACAAAAAATAAATTGTGTTCTTTATTTGTTATAGTGCATGTTTCTTGTGTTTAATTGTTTACAATTTCTATTTACTTACCATATTTAAGTGTTAAGCTTCGAATTATAAGCAAGATACATAGATTTGCTCACAATTCTATGTTTGTACACAGATCTTAAAAACTAAAGATTAAAAAAGTAAAAAAAAATTGTCAATATTTATTAAGAAAATTTTCAAAGTCTGTTCTTCCAGAAACCAACTTTAACAACTTATTGTATTGTAAACTTAACCTTTCTTCGTCATTATTACTCCTACTGTACATGTGATCCTTGACTGTGTTTGTGTACATTTGTATAAACTGATTTTGAACTTCAAATACCAGTGAACTGGTCTTGAGTGAATAAAAGAATTGAAAATCTTAGGCCATTCTTTTTTTTCCATTTTAAATGCTGAATAGGAAATACCAAGTTAAAAATCTTAAGTTGAATGTAATAAACTCATGGGAACAAAATATGACTCAAACCTAGGCGAACTGTGAGCTCTGTATCTTGCTTATAATTCTACGATTGACGCTGAAATTTTGGTTGAACATTAGAAATTCTATATGAATTAGAGTATGTTAAATACTTGTACAAACAAAATAAATAATGGTCTTCTGTATATACCTACTCTCTGGGGCCCCCTCTTTATACAATAAATAATGTGAAATCTACATCAATTTTGATAGTTTTTCAGACATGGGTAAATAAAAACGACATCTTTACAACAGTTTCCATAGTTCTGACACATTTCTGTTGCGGGGATAAAGTAATTATTGCTATTCCTAAGAAGTTATCACATCGGAAAATTATCCTGGTTTGTACGCGAAGTAAATAACAGTCATTTAATTATAATGGAGAAGACAAATAAATTTTATGAATGTTTTTAATTTGAGGATTGAGCACATTGAGGTACAATTTTCTTCTTCACATCTTTACATGTAGGATTTTTAAAATAAAAAACAATAACTATTATATTTTCTTTTTAAAAATACAATAACTAGTAAGTAGTTGATGAAAAAAATGTACCTATATGCTTTCATATATTTTGATCGCCTTACAAAGTGGGGGGGGGGGGCAGAACGAAAATATAGGGAATTGGAAGTTAACAACTTAACAGTGTACTCCTACCAAATGTTTAGTTTTATATCTTGCGAAGGGTTTTCTTATTTTTGTAAAAAAAAAAAAATTCGAATACTTTACAATATTTATTTTTTGTTATTCTACCGAGGGACCATACGGCACAATATCTTTTGAACGCTCATTGTTGCTCAGGTGAGCGATGTGGCCCCATGGGCCTCTTGTTTAAATATTTCATTTTATGTTTCTAAAGATCATTTGTTATTTCTAAAAAAATTGTATGAGCTTATTATGACGGTCAACTCTTTACGTCGAATCCTATTATGACGTCAGCAAACCCGCGAGCTACGTTAAGTCAAGATCTAGTAAATGATTCCAGAATGTCTTTTTGGTGCTAGAACCATTATGACGTCATAATTGATTTGAAGAATCTTTTCCCCGTACTTTACGATTTTAAAGATGTAGAAAACTAAACTTTATCTTTACATTCTATGTTAAATCATTGGAAAAGTAATTCCGATACCTATATTCAATTTGACATCAATTTAAAGAGAAGGACAAGAGCTTGTTTAATTCCGTTTTGGGGGGACTGTAGGCATTCTAGATTTATTTTATTAGTCAAAAAATGGACAAAAATCCGAGATTTGTTCTTCAATTCCTTCATATTTCATTGAAATTGACAGTTTAAAACATGATTTTTCATTGGTTTACCAAAAATTTTAACCCCGGTACATCCTATCAAACAAAGTATTGTTATGTAGCATTATTGAAAGAATTCATATCTTAAAGGACTACGGTATATATGATATGGGCCTAAAATGGCCCCCTAAAATGAACATCATCATTTTACTGTATTTCTTTGTTTTCTTTGTACAGATATATATGTGATGGTTTTACATAATGTTCATTTTGATTCAACTGCCCACAATTTAGAAATATGACATCGTATAGACAACCTTTTCCCGCCATTTTTGCATTTTTAGCATAAAACAGCTTGTTTTCAAGCAGTTTTTCTTTCAGAAAACATAGAGCGCATGCTTGAACAAGCAAAATATCTTAATCAGAGATGTATCTAACCAAGACTAATAAGTGACAAAAAATTTTTCCTTGTTCAAGCATGCGCTCTATATTTCCCATTCATAAAAAGATAACAAAAATGTCCATTTTTGACTGATTTTTATTGAATTTTAGAAATAGCGTCACTTCTGATGTCATATACTGCCAGTGAGTGCAAATAAATCAAATAAATAGGTGAAAAATATATTCTACATTAACTCTTATAAAATATAACATAACATTTTATTGTACCTGAAACACTTTAAAAAATGTCGAATTATGGGGGCTAAATTTAACTCTTATCATACATAGTTCTTTCATGGACCTGTAGGCACCTTTCATTTACTAGATCTTGACCTTAAGCTTAACAATTTATTGAAGTTACCCAAGTTAAAGTTAACAATGAACCGGAGCTCTTACCATTTCTGGACTAAATTCATGGTAATACAAATCCAGGATTGTCTTGCTAAATAGGTTAAAAAAAAACCCGAACCAGGAAATGTTAAAAGGGCGATAGAGAGAAAACAAATGTCACTTCCGTTCTTAGACCTTAGTCGGGGCCCGACGAAGAATCAGTAGCATTGAATTCATTGTTGATATGGACTTTAAAATTTCGTTAAAGATTAAATGACGTCTCTGTGAAGTTTCGTATTAAAATACTTTTAAAATGATTTACATTTCATTACTTCATTATTTATATTCATTACAAAATGTATGGCATGGAAACAGCATAGATTAATAAATCACGAATGACGCCATCGAAATCTTGCAAGGATAGTCTTCTGACATGTTTCTGGAGATGGTTATGGACCAAATCTTTAAGGACATTTCTGAGTCCAATATCCTCGGTTACAATTTTGTTAGGATCCACACCTTTTCCTCTCTTTAGAGTCTAAACAAGGAATCGAAAGTCTATGAAAGAACATAATAAACTGACCACCTGTCTCTTTCCGAACATATTCTTTATACATTTTGAACTAATTCCATTTTTTTTTGGGGGGGGGGGTTAAATATGTACCATTTCCACAGCATACATGTAATATGTATTTTCCCCACATTTCAAAATAATTGTTTAAATATACTTTTGTATGTATATTCAACTTATCAAATGTATTTCATTCTTTCTTTCTTTTTAATGAGAAAAGTTTGAGATGATATCTTAATATTAGAAATAAACTATCCTGAACAAGAAGACTGATTAGTTGTAATGTATACATAGAACCGTATTAATCTATTAATGTTTAAAAATATTGATTATAAACATCCAAGAAAATGATTAAAAGCAATTTCGAAAGTTTATCATTCCAGGAAATGACACCATTCATGAGTAAACAAAAAAACAAAAAACAAAAGGTGAGTAGGCCTTAACGGTCACCTGAGTAGCATATAACCCATACACAAACTTGTCGAGGAGTCTCATATATTCATTTAATTTGGTTTCATTCTGGAGTAGAAAAATTATAAATTTGTAATGACGACCATCTCCCTCCTGAAATCTTTCAAAAAGAACTATGAAACCTATAATTTTGGTGAAAAACTTAAAGATCTGGTCTACAAAATCATGAATTCAGTTTTCCTTTTACGTGTCTGGGAGTAAAGAAGATAATTTTTTTAACATTATAAGCATTAACACCTATACATGCATTTTGGCCCTGCCCTAGAGACAAAACCCATACTCCAGGGGACATGGAATTTAAAATTTTAGAGAGGACTTCCTGCTAAACATAATTATGAAGTCAGTTTTTCATACAGATGTGTGAGATTAGAGAGGAAGATTTTAAAACATTTATGCATTAACACTATATTGCCATATTGCCCCTCCCCCATGTCCTGGACCCCTGACCCAGGTGCCACAAATTTCACAATTTAGATAGAGGAGTTAGTGGACATCATAACCATGTATTCATGTGCTGAAGTATTTCTTTCATATATTTGAAAACTCAAAGTTAAGTGAAATATCTTATTATATAAGAAAGAAAGCATTTATTTTTTTTCGGATACAGAGTATGAAAGCAGGATTTCATCTTACCTTTTAAAAAAGTCGGGTATTTTCGAGTTTGCATGACTGCGCAACTTTTTATTTTTATGCAGTGTTTGGTGCGAAGTTATCAATTTGGAATAATGCTATTATTCAAAATTAAAATAATCAATAACAATTGAAATTAATGTTTTGCCATACTTAATTTTACACCCCCCCCCCCCCCCCGTGAAAAAAGAAGAAAAGAAGAAGATGTTAATTAAACAAAAATAACCAATGATAAAGCAACAATGTACCGTTTTTTCACGATTTATGCACTTAGTAAGAAAAAAACATTTTAAAAAAAGAACACGAAAAAAAAAATTACCAGTCGATAATATCGTCATTAAAAGGTACAAGATATTATATTTCAATTTTATCACACACTTTAAGAATACATCAATACACAACAGTATATAAAGCAGACTGTTGACTGTTCTTTGTCGACAACAATTTACAATGTGGACACTGGTTGTTATCACGATGGTCATGTTGGGTGTTGATGCCAAGGGAATCAAACTTTACCTCTCAGGTACTTAACGATTAAATTATCGTCAGCTTACATTTTTCCGTTCTTTAAATATAGATCTTAAATATGCAAACGTGTCTAATTTATATTACTCTAGTTTATTGAATATTGATATTTTTACACTCAGCTCTAGCTATATTTTTGAAAATTAATATCTTATTTTCTGCACCTAAACTATGCAACGATATATAGAATCAAGAAGAGCTAGACATCAACAAATGTTTTCGCTGTGTAATTTTATGGGACGAAGAAATAAAGTTACATATCTGAAACTGCATACATTCATATTACCTGTCATAGATCAGACTGAGTCACACATTTTATTGTCGACATGAAATAAGATCCATGTAATCTTGCTACATTTGCAGATGAGATGAAGTCCATGTTAGAGAAATCTGACTGGGACCACCAGGACACAGCATTGTCCATTCATGGTCCAATGACTCTAGACGTCCAGTCAAGCTTTAAACTAAAGAAGGGACATGTCTTCCTAAACATGCTAAAATCACGTACGTACAACTTATAAAAATATATATATCTAAAAAAGATAACTAAGTCTCTAATTTTCAATTTAAATTTTGTTTTATTAAAATGTCCAAGGAGTCATCAGAAAATACAGGGACTGTGCTAACTTAAAGTAACAGCGACCGTCGAGTAGAGATGGAGTGTACACAATTTACCCATCCCTGGGGACAAACAAGACAGTGTTTTGTGACATGACCACTGACGGTGGGGGATGGACGGTGAGTAGTCAGTAAAAGAAGATCCAGTGTTCTGTGACGTCATACTTTATTGTAAAACTTTGAATTCTTTAAAATTTGAGCAAGATAGTTTTATTTATTTTATGTGAACATAATCTCATGGATGCAATTAGAAATATTGTTAAGTTCAAGATATTTTTTTGCAGCTTAATTTTATCTTAAATTTCCAATTTTTTAAATACACTTTATCTATGCTAAGGGGAAATAACTCTTTTTCTGACTGTTCTCTCAGTTGTATGTCCAAATGCTATAAATTTTCTTATCCGAACAATTAATTTTAAAATGTTTTTGTAGTTTTACTTTCCTGACACAGTTGACAATAAAATTAAACAAGATAAACAAAGGACTATGTGCGGTATGGTCAAATATCTGCCCCCGATTTCAACCAATTTTTAAATAGTATCGTATAAAAATAAAATCTTTACAAATCATTGTATAGAGGATGCCTATAACGTTAATCTTGATTTTAGTCATCATTGTTCATTCGCTGTTTATCTATGACGTCACCTAAATGACCCAATTCCCGCAAATTTGCAAAAAAGGGAAAATATTCTCATTTTTGCTTTATATTTTGCATTCGGAAGTATAGAGCGCAGGTCTGCTCAAGTGCGATTTTAACACATGTTTTTTTTCAGATAGTTATACACATTATACTAAAAAATGGTACTTGAGCAAGCCTGCGCTCGACGTTTCCCAGTCGAAAAACCAACGGAAAACATCCAGATTTTGCTACAAAACATCAATTTATCAAAATGATGCAATCTTCATGACGTCATTTCTACATTATGACGTCACTGTGGTAATAACCTTTTGCACCCTTATTTCCAATATGATTTAAACTATCTTAGACCTTATTTTTAAAACTCTTTATAAAACTTTGATTTTGGGGGCAAAAAATGCATAAAACTGCACATAGTCCTTTCTGCCTACAAATATTTTACTTTTAACAAAAAAGTACGGTTTTCTGATGCTAAATTATGCTTTAGTTCATGTTTATCTGAGATCTCAAAAAGTGTGATGACATGTAATTTTTTTCTTAATATTGATGAAAGGACTATGTGCGGTATGGTCTAATATCTGCCCCAAATTTTAACCAATTTTTAAATAGTGTCGTATAAAAATAAAATCTTCATAAATCATTGTACAGTGGACGCCTATCACTTTAATCTTGATTTTAACCACCATTGCTCATTGGCTATTTATCTATGACGTCAACTTTATGACCTTATTCCCGCAAATTTGCAAACAGATGAAAATATTCTTATTTTTGCTTTAAATTTTGCATTTGGAAGTATAGAGCGCAGGTCTGCTCAAGTAAGATTTTAACATATGTTTTTCTTCAGATAATTATACACATTATACTAAAAAGTGGTACTTGAGCAAGCCTGCGCTAAATGTTTCCCAGTCGAAAAACCATCGGAAAACACCCATATTTTGCTTCAAAACATCAATATATCAAAATTAGGCAATATTCATGACGTCATTTCTACATTATGACGTCACTGTGGTAATAACCTTTTGCACCCTTGTTTTTAATATGATTCTAACTATCTTCACACTTATTTTTAAAGCGCTTTATAAATCTTTAATTTTGGGGGCAAAAAACGCATAAAACTGCACATAGTCCTTTAAGTCTATTAAACTGAAATCAGTTCTGTTTTTCAAATTTCATCAGAGGGTTTTACGAGTATGGAGTTACCTTAAAGCTGAACACCGCTCGTAAATAGGCACTGTCCGCCATATTTCTCTTTAATCATTGCTGTCCCTACAACCCTTATATAAGGGACAGACCTCTAAACAGTTCAAAGTACTTCGCTTGAGAGGTCTCACCTGTGTGGACGTACATTTTGCCTCGCCGTGTTACCCGGTCGCGATGAAATTATCAAATTTTACGCACTTTTTGAAGCCAGGAGAATACTAACATCAAATAAATTGGTCAATGCATTATTTACGAACAGAAAATGAACATAAAATAAGAAAAAAATGCATAAAATCTAAAGACCACGAAAGGAATACTACATGTCGGCCACGAGGTTCAGGTGTGCAATCGGGTGTAACGAAATCGAAGGGTTTATATACCAGGCATCTGTGTGACGGTGCCTATTTACGAGCGGTGTTCAGCTTTAACTGTGGGTAAACTTGAATGACTCAGACCCAATGCTAATAGTTAAAACACTTATTTACTACTTCTTCCTTGCAAAATTCTTTAAATGATATTTTTTCTAGCTGTAAATATAAATGTTCAGTGCACGAGAATTTAGCAAAAAAAAAAAAAAAAAAATTTTATCGATTACTTTTTTTAACCAACTTTCTAAATGTTTGGTTATATCTCGAGATGATAAAAAAAGTTCAAACCATCATATTATGATTTATTACATACTTAGTAATAAATACAGGTTTTTGGCATATGTGATACAGATGACATCACAAAATCGGATCCGTATCACACCCCTTTCGGAACTCCTCTGCCTTTTTTCGCTTCGGCATTTTTGCATGTTTACAGACGAAAAATAAAATATTTTCAGTTACAGTCGACATTTTAAAGTGCAGTTGAAAACTTCAAATGCTAGCAAGTGTTTAAAAGCAGTCAACTTTTAAAATCTGATGAAATTACGATCTGTAGCTTCATGTTAAAACAAGAAGAACTCATATTTTTATTAAATACATGTACACGTGCAGACTTTTTTCAAATAATATGAATAATCAATTCCAAAAAAATTTGATGCATGGTTTTTTTTTAAATTTATTACTAAGTATGTAATAAATATAATAATAGATACCCTTTTCCATATCACAGCTTGTATCAGCCCTCGACCAATATCATCCCTCGGGCCTTCGGCCCTCGGGCTGATATTGGAGTCTCGGGCTGATACAAGCTGTGATATGTAAAAGGGTATGTATTATTCTCTATTTATTATATATAAACCCACTGAGCAAATAAGTCTACCACATAAAAATCTTTGTGCTGGTAGGTAATTCAAAGGAGAATAGATGGGAAAACAGACTTCTACAGAAAATGGAAAGAATACATAAACGGGTTTGGTCATTCTGATCACGGGTACTGGTTGGGTATGTCATTGCAAATACATCTACACAGTTCTTTTACATTATGCACGATAGAACCGATAAACACAGTGTGGTTTTGAAAGTTTTGACTTTGCAGGAAATGACGCCATTCATGAATTGACAAAAGATAAGAAACAAATTCTTAGAATTGATTTGATGAAATTTTCTGGAGAGAGGGCTCATGCAGTTTATTCGCAATTTTTTGTGGATAACGAGGCTAACAAGTATAAAATGACGCTTGGGAGTTTCAAATACAAAAGGTTTAGGTATGTTTAGAAAGAATTAGTTATTTCAACATGTACGGTGCATACTTAATCCATGATAATGAAATAAGACCTGTCATGCTAATTATCGTAATCTGTAAATAAAGAATAAATACTGTTATTGTTGAGTTTAGTACATGAAATAGAGAAACGTCAGTGTTTAAAATTTGTCTAAATAATCTTTATTCGGTCTATGTGTTCATTGTTAAGAAGACATTTTATATTTAGGCATACCTAAAACTTTCTAAATTCCTTATTTTTTACTCCAACCTGATGCATATAATACATGTATTTTTTCTTTCAAATTCAGGCGATAGTCTAAGGCATTCTAACAACGCGTACTTTAATACTAAGGATAAAGATAATGACAGCGACAAACGAAACTGTGCAGAAATCTTCAAAACAGCAGGGTGGTTCAATGCTGGGTGTTTCAATACCAATTTGAATCGGGAGTACCAAAAAGACCCCCAGAACAATGGCAGAGAATTAAATTGGTACCATTGGGGAAACACGTGGAGGTCGCTGAAGTCTGCGAAAATGATGATACGGCCAATGTAATCAGACTCGTCGAGAAAATTGATAAAGAATAAAACTAAGCAATGATATAGTAATATGTTATTGTTTGTCTGGTTTCGATTGGAATCAGTATGAAATGTATTTCATTTGATGACAATACATGTACAACCAACTCTTTTTTAATTGATAAAAAAATATGTCATATTAAAATCGAAATAAAATAATTAACTTTATACAACAAAGAATTGATTTTTTAATTTACTCACTATACATAGAAATGTATTAAATCTAGTATTAAATTTTTTAATATTGATCACATTCGTGAGAAAATGAGTTTTCGTAAAAATTGAAATCTCCTAGTGGAATATTCGGATCCTTTCGTTGAGCGATTGTCACGTATTTGAAACTTTACGTTTATTTTAAACAAAATAATGTTATTGTCACATACAACGAAAATAAAAATGAATATATATAATAAAGATAATTTTAAAATACTCAAAAACTCATACATATATGTGTTTGAATTAAACTTCTCTATAAAATGTTTTATTAAAATCAGTTTACAACACTCTGGTTTTTCCTATTTTTATGTGACTATCATAGTAACATGCAATTTTGTACAAACAGCTAATCCAATAATTATAATGAATTGGTATTAAACACAAATATCTGAGTGCAAGTTTTGTTCAAAATTGTGATTTACTCAATAAAAAAAAGAGGACTGAGACGCGTTTAAAAATAATTTCTCAGAAGCAAAGTTGCTTAGTAGAATATAAAGAATACGTAAAATACGTTCTGTATAAGGAATATTGCTAAAACGGGGCGATTTTTAAATTGTAGTCCATCGAAATGGGTATTTTTACCAAAATAGGGTTAGCGTTTTACTTCACGTCCTGTGTTATTATGAAAATATTAACCCCGGGTTGTTGTAGAAGACTTGGTTATCACTATAAAAGAATGGATCTTTCTACGTGTGTGTTGTAGTAGAATTACCTCTTTAAAAATTATTTTTTACTGGTTCGGGATTTATGACGTAACTGCATGATACTAGTAATGAGTCAAATATTTCCCTTTCCCTTTTCTGGAGGAGACAAATGACAGATTTTCATTATCATTATCATTAATTGAGCTACTTTGGCAGCACGAATGCGTTGGTTGTTCAGTCATTCGTTTGAAAACTTTTGCGTTGAAAACATAAAGCTAATAGATCTAGTTTGTTCGAGTTAATTTTAATCAAATAAATTAAGTTTCCTACCCTGCATATACGATTGAAGATTTCTTACTGAACAATACAATAATTTGACAAACCTTAGCTTACGATATGATAGATTATCTTTAACAATGATATATTATTAAACGATTCAATTGCACGGAACCACGTTGGTGACATATGTTTAATTTGAAGGACACCAATTAAAGTAAGTAAATGTATCTGGCGGCCGCCAAATAACCATTTAGAGGCCACCTCATATTTTAAATAGCTTGACCCTCTCCGCCTTTAAATAAAGGAAAAAAACCACGCAAAAAATTAACAAAAAATCCAATAATTAAGTGGACAGTTATGTATAATGTTTTATTTAATGTATAACATGTTGACGGTTTGTTATAGTCATTTTTTTTCATGTAAAAAAGAATAATCAGGATATTACTTTTTAAAAACCAGTCAATAATTTGATATCATTTTCAAATGTACAAGATATTCCATTTCATTATAATTACATACTTCAAGAAAATATCAATACACAGCAGTATATAAAGCAGGCCGTTGACTGTTTTTGGTTGACAACAATTCACAATGTGGACACTGGTTGTTATCACGATGGTCATGTTGGGTGCTGATGCCAAGGGAATCAAACTTCACCTGTCAGGTAGATTTAAGTAAAGATTATCTTAAGTTGAAAAGTTCCCTATGTTTTTTTTCAAAATGGATGCTATATATTGACTTTGTCAGGATTGAGTGCACAAATTTACATGGCATGGTCACGATATTGATCAAAATTATTTTTCCGTTTGGAATGATTAAAATGCTTCAGCAAGATGTTTCTAATAGTTAATTTTGTCATTTGTCGCGTTATAGGCGAGATACAAAGCTCAAAATTTTATGGTAAGTAAACAAAGCGCAGATTATGTCGTTTTTGTTGAAATTCCGAATGTTGAAAAAAAACTAAATGTATGTGGTAAACACAAGGAACTGTTCAAAACGAATTAGCAGAGAGAAAAATATGCTGGAAAAAACTTTTACCAGCATATTAATCCAATGGAAACAAAAACATGACATTAGTCTTGTTTACATGACAAATTGTGAGCTCTGTATCTTGCCTCTAACTCGACGACAAACACTCAAATTTTGGCTGATCATTTAAAATGCATTACTAAAGCATTGTAAACAATAAAAAAAAGAATAAAATTTGACCAAAATCGCGACATAACCCTTTAAAATCTACAACTGCATTCTTTTATAGAATAAATCATACGCATTTTGCTTCGATCTTTAGTAACGCTCAACAAGATCGAGCGACACATTTACCTTTTTTCAACATAAATTTGGATCCATGTTGCTAAATTTTCAGATGAGATGAAGTCCATGTTAGATAGATCTGACTGGGACCACAAGGAGACAGCTCTGTCCATTCACGGTCCAATGACTCTAGATATCCAATCCAGCTTTAAACTGAAGGAGGGACAAGTCTTCCTAAAATCACGTATGAACAATTCAAAACTATATTTATTTAAAACGGCAGGTCTCTACTTTTTATTTTGAATTTCAATATTGTTGAATTGTTTTAGGGATTCATAGCAGACACAAGGACTGTGCAAATATAAAGAAACACAGGCCGTTGAGTAGAGATGGAGTGTACACAATTTACCCAACCCCGGAGACAAACAAGACAGTGTTCTGTGACATGACCACTGATGGAGGGGGGTGGACGGTGAGTAGTCAGTAAATAAATGACTCAGACCCAATTAGTCTGGTATAAAGACTCATTTACTTACTTCTTCTTTAGAAAATTCTTTACTGTTACTAAAATTTCTACCTGATAAAAATAAGAATTTGGCAGAATTTAACTGTAAAATAGATATAACATGTTACTTTTGTAAATGTCGTTTGAATCACTAATTTCCCTTTATGCCCATCCATCATCTTAACGATTACCGATATAGATTATTCAATTAATAATCTCAAATCTTTGTTTCGGCTACGAAATGCAGTTTGTTAATTTTTCACCTTAAGAAACAACTAAGTAGTCATTGACGAAATAATGTCATTTATCAATGACGAATCAAAAACTTACACAAATTAACTACATCAGAAACCAAACAGAGAGATCCCCCGACAAAGTCAATACTCCAACTTATTAAAATGTTTCATTGAACAGCTACTGTGGAATGTCCCTTATAAGTAAAAAAAAAATGAGCAAAGGTAAAATATATACAAAAAATAGTAAACAACAATAGCAGGGTGATTTCCCTTAATATAGACATGCAAAAAATTAAAATGACATATACAAAGTTCTGCCGTAAATCCAACGCCTGTTAGATTCCCGCCACCCAATGCAGAAATCTAGAAATCGTTTAAAAAAGTTTTAATTATTATGATAAAATAGTTATAAAAAAAAACACAACAAAAATAATTCCACCACGTACATATTGATGTTAATATTTTTGAACTGATAGGTAATTCAAAGGAGAACAGACGGAGAAACAAATTTCTACAGAAACTGGAAAGATTACAAAAAAGGATTTGGTCACGCTGAACATGAATACTGGTTGGGTAGGTACAATTAACTTGATGTACCGTTCTCATATACATGTAGTATGCGCGATAGAAGAATTAATAAGAGTTATACGGGTTAAAAATTCTGAAAGTTTTGCATTTCCAGGGAATGACGCCATTCATGAATTAACAAAAGATAAGAAACAGATTCTTAGAATTGACTTGATGAAATTTTCGAGAAAGAAAGGTCATGCGACATATTCGTCATTTTTTGTTGATAACGAGGCTAACAAGTACAGACTGACGCTCGGAAGTTTTAACGGAACCAAAGGTGTAGGTGTGTTGACTGTTTGTCCCTTATATAAAACCATAAAAATGAAATAAGACGACTTGCTGTTGCACATTATGGCGAATTGACAAATAAAATGCAACGTGCTGATATAATTTGTAAACAACTAAATGTTCAGCATAATATTTTCTTTCAAATCAAGGCGATAGTTTGAGCGGGCAAAGCAACAACATGTACTTCAGTACTATGAATAGTGATAATGACAACCGCAAAGGAAACTGTGCAGAGATCTACAAAACTGCAGGATGGTTCAATAACTGTTTCAGTACCAATCTGAATGGTGAGTACCTAAAAGACTCACGTGCCGATGCAAAGAAATTAAGCTGGTACTATTGGGGAAACACTTGGAGGTCGCTGAAGTCGGCAAAAATGATGATACGCCCAATGTATACAATTGAAAAATAAAAACAAAATGAATCTAAATTCTGTTTTGTTTGTCATGTATCAATTCTATCAGTAAATAACTTTAAATAAATAGTAGATTATTTCCGAGAAAAAATGCGAGGGCTATTTGAAACAGTTACACTACATGTACTCCGTTCTGATTTTACGCCTGATTAAACTAACCATTTGTCAAAATGTTAATGTCATCCAGACGATTGAATTGATATGAAATAACAACATTTGAACATACATGTAGCGATATATAAAGAAACCACCTTTTTGGACCCATCTTAAGGAACTGAGAATATAAAGAAAGTCCCGAAATGAAATTTCAAACATCGGGACCTATACTAAATATCATTAGCTAATGACAATTACTGGGGGACAAAAACTGGAAAACTCATCTTCCCAAATCAAGAGTTTCTGATCCGCTTCACTTTACATACACATTTAAACCCTAGACTTGGGAAGATGGGAAAGCTTAGATCACTTATAAGTGAGAAATCAATCGCAGCAGTGAAATTCATCATTGACAGATGGAATAGTAACGGTAAACCAGATAGCAAAAATAGTATTCATTCCACCGGGTAGCGTTTTAAAGATTTTAAAAGAATATTAAGCGGACAGGAAGGTTTCTTTCCCCCCACATTTCGAATGATGAACAAAATCCAAAGCGATTGCAAATTTGTAAATAAAAACTACTGAATGTTTATGAAAAGTGTGACAGAAGACATCTACATAAAATTATTACAGGGGATCTTGGTTCCATTTTTATAAACCTGAAAAAAAACCTGGAAAATAAAATATGCCTCACTAAACAAAGCAACCTACAATTGAAAAACGGGGGAAAGCAACATTAAAGGTTCTTCGCATAATTGCCTTTAATTGTGATGGTTGAGTTGCTCAGATCTCCAAAAAAGGCCGAATGTGTTACAGAAGTTATATTCATGAAATATTATAGGATGTAAAAAATATTACAAGATCAGAAGACCGAAGTCAGAAACGATAGGGATCTACCTTTTACAGGTAAGCTAGCGCTGTAACCATCATAAAACACAGAAGCAGATTTCTAAAACATTGGTTTATATTTCTGAATCGATTAATTAAATAGGAAGGCACACTGGTGTACTGGAATTGTGCTGGAGTGGGGTCTTAATTTAGAACTGTGAATCTAGAGGCATGGTATAGCTCAATGACTGTGCCTGAACTACTGTAATTTCAATTTTGAGGTGAGAATTTTCAAGAAACATTGGTACTGTTTTGTAGCAATCGTATCTTTTCGGGCCTTTCTGACAAGTTCGGAAAACATATCCGAAGCTGTTTTCCGAGTTTGAAGAAATTTAAGATAAAGCTAGCTTTTTATCATTATATTGAAAATAACTTTGCGTTATAAGACCTACTGTTACTTTTTGACATTTCATTTCAAAACTTCATGTGAAAATGATAAAACAAAATTCAAGTGGTACAGTTTATCTGCAGTAGTACTGTATTCCCAGAATCCCATACTATGGAGTCGAGCATGCGTATTCCAGTAAAAAAGACTAATGTAGTTGCTAGCGCTCGAGAGCGCTAGCAATAATTAGTGCTCCTGCACACACTGCAAAGTACACACATGACTATTTGCTTGAAAAAGAAATGCAATAAGGTAAAGATAAATTACCATGTGACTTTTTTCTATAACCGAAATAAAAAATATTCGGAAGCTTTTTTCACTTCAGTTCCAGACTACATTTGGCGGTTTTTTAATGTCAGGGCAGGACAGGGGCTCATTCCAAAGCATGATAAAAAAAAACAACTTAATAAGTGGGTCAAAGTTAAGGGTGATATTATGTTAAAAGAATATTTATAAAATAAGAGTGGATTGTACATATTTTACCAACTAAAGGAAAGGTCTTACTATTTAAGAAGGCTCGAAAGTCGTGCCACTTTTAGATTTAATCTCCTTCAAAAGAAGAGCTCTACATTAAGGTATAAGACTATAATCAAATTTCAAAGCTGAAATATTTGGACTTTTTCTTTATCAAATGTTCGTTTATGGCCAAAAAAATCATATCCATTGTCAAAATTTAGAACATTTC
Source organism: Magallana gigas (assembly GCF_963853765.1). Taxonomy (NCBI): domain Eukaryota; kingdom Metazoa; phylum Mollusca; class Bivalvia; order Ostreida; family Ostreidae; genus Magallana; species Magallana gigas. The sequence goes on along the minus strand of NC_088858.1, from coordinate 19,611,757 downwards.
TGATGGTTAGTTTATTGACTACCAACCCTCCTTAATCGATAGCCCTCGTATCTATTATCAACCATGATTCTCGAATGTAATGAACTGTAAGGAATATGCACAGATATAAATATTTTTCTTGTGTGGGCATGGTCACGATTTGGTCAAAAATTATTTTTCCGATTTTAATACTTACAATGCCCCAGAAAGGCATTTTTAATAGTCAACCGAAATTTGAGTGTTATTTTTTGAGTTATAAGCGAGTTACAGAGCTTGAAATTCTTCGCTATGTAAACAAGGTGTTTGTTTACATTTTGAACGTGGAAGAAAAAAATTCAGTTTTAAACCTAAAACGAATCTGTTAAACGTTAAAAACTGTTTATCTATGCTTAAAATAAGTAAAAAGATAGAGAACAAAGCTGGAAACAGAATTTTTACTGGTAAATTGAACCTTTGTAAACAAAAACAGGGCACGAGCATTGTTTACATGACAAAGAATTGTGAGCTCTGAATCTTGCTTATAATTCTACGAAAGAGTCTTAAAGTTTATTTGATCATTAGAAATGCATTTCTAAAGCATTGAAAATGATAAAAACATCAAAATAGAATTTGACCAAAATCGTGACCATGCCCCTTTAAATTGGAGGTATGCTTTAAAATACTTAATTAAATTCTTAGCATCTCAAAAAATAACACTTTTGAAAGCGGAACGTTTTCTATAGAAAGTCGAGTGTTACTAAAACGCTGATTGGAACGGAAACGGAAATTTATCAAGATAAATTTTCGAATAGAGTATTTCCTAGACAGAAACAATGTTCGTTGTACAAGTTGTTCATATTTGACGAAATTTTATGAATAGTTGGTTGTTTTGTTTGTAATATATTCTTTTGAATTTCTTTAAATATTATAACAATGCATTTAGCTTTGTGATGCACGGAACGGAAATATAAATAAACATACTACATGCATTATATTGTGATCATTATGTAGTCTGTTTGACTTGAAATAAACTATTTAAACAAGTGATAAAGATTTGCCACTCATTTATCGCGAGCAAATTGTATATGCATATTTATGTTAAAGATATGGGAATAAATAAAAACAAGATGCCCTTTGGCCTCATTGCTCACCTGAATGATAGCCATGATAAAGCAGCTTAATGCAGTCAAAATACAAAATACCTGGACAATGTAGTATAATACAAGTAGATACTGTATAAATTAAAAACCATTTCCCCCCTAGATATTTTTATGTTTATTACATGTATCACTAGACCCTTTTCTAATCGGATGATTTTTATAGACATAGCACATGTTAAGCATTGCAGTTCTCAAAAAGGTCATAAACCATTGTTTATATATGGGATATAAACCTTCATCAAACTCTGAACGTTACATAAAGATCTTTAAAAAATGTCCCTAAATATTCCGATATACATTTTTGCCCCCCCCCTCCACGATGTGACCCCATCCTACCCCCGTACACTTCTTTGGTTCTTAATTACTTGGATAGGTTAGTAGAATATTGAGAGCCCTTGGTTGAGCGGTTGTCAAGTTTTTGAAACTTTACGTCCATTATAAACAAAGTAATGTTATTGTCACATATAACGTAAATAAAAAAGAATATATTAAAAAGATAATTTAAAAATACCCAATAACTCACGTGTGTTTGAATTAAACTTCTCGATATATTATTTATTAAAATAGTTCATAAAACTTCTGGTTTTTCATATTTTCATGCGACTATTATAGTAACATGCAATTGCTATACATACATACATCATAAACTTGAGATAATCATCAAAAGGATCAATTTTTGTACAAACAGTTAATCCAATAATTATAATAAATTGATATTTAGCACATATATCTAAATGCATGTTTTGTTCAAAACTGTGAAATAAAAAGAGGCCTGAGATGCTAGAAAAATAAATTATCAGAGGCAAGGCAAAATACGTACTGTACACGAATTATTGCTAAAATGGAGCGATTTTTAAATTGTAGTCCATCAAAAAAGAGTATTTTTACCAAATAGGGTTAACGTTGTACTTAACGTCATGTGTAACTACGAACAGATTAACAAGGGTTGTTGTCAAAGACTTGGTTGGCTCCAAAAAATAAGCGGTCTTTGCATCTTTTTACGTGTGTGTGTTGAAGAAAAATTACCTCGTGAAAAAATATTCTTCACTGTTTTGTGTTTATGACGTAACAGTATGATAACGAGTCCAATAGTTCCTTTCATACCTTTTGTGGAAGGGACAAATGACAGATATTCACAAAATATATTACAGGATGTTTTTAAACCATTTTAACTTACTTACATTGGCAGCACGAATGCACCTGTTGTTCAGCCGTTCGTTTGTAAGCTTTTTTACGCTGAAAACATAAAGCTAACATGATTATTTTGATATTACTATTCATCTATACCTTCTATTATTTCCTCTACTTTTCAATATTAGTGACCTTTACAGCATTATAAAATTAGTCCGTAATAATCATGCCACATATATAATGATAATGGAGATAACTAATATTACATAGGCGATTTGCCTGTTGTTCAATCCATATTCACTTATATACTTAATTATATGTATATTTTTGGATAAAATAACCATGCTACATTTGAAGATGAGATGAAGTCCATGTTGGAGAAATCTGACTGGGACCACAAGGACACAGCTCTGTCCATTCACGGTCCAATGACTCTAGATATCCTATCCAGCTTCAAACTGAAGAAGGGAGAAGTCTTCTTAAAATCACGTACAAACATTTTCAAAAAAAAAAGGAAAGAAATTAAGTGAGAATTAGATTATCATAACAATTTTATTCTCCAGTTTTCTTTTAAATTTTCATCTTTTTTAAACGTTTAAGGGGTAAGCAGGCCCAAGGACTGTGCTCAGATTAAGAAACACAGGCCGTTAAGTAGAGATGGAGTGTACACAATTTACCCAACCCCGGGAACAAACAAGACAGTGTTCTGTGACATGACAACTGAGGGAGGGGGAAGGACCGTGAGTATTCAGTAAAACTTGGGACAAAATTAGATGAATCAAAGCCAATAATTTTGGACTCGTTTATTCTTAAATGATACTTTTTCTACTGTAAAATTTATGTTTTGTTTCTGCATGGTAATTTTGCAGGAACAAACTATAAAAAAACCTGACACGGTATTTTTGTGAAATATTGTTTAAATAACTAATCTAGAAATCTTAAAAAAAATTGCAAAAGTAACGATTTTTAAATTTAAAAAACCCCACCAATACACAAATAATTCCAACACATATCGATGTTGACTGTATTTCATTAAAATCGTTGTACTGGTAGGTTATACAAAGGGTTTGGTAACGCTGAACACGAGTACTGGTTGGGTAGGTTCAACTAGATGTACTGTCCTCATATACATGTCTTATATAAGGAATAAGGAATCATTCTTTGAGTATTATGAGGTGATAATTTCGGTCGGGGCGTGATCAAATCCAATAAAGCTCTTTGGGCTTTATAATAAATTTGATCACGCCCCGACCGAAATTATCACCTCATAATATTCAAAGGATGATTCTTTATTACTTATATTTATATAATATTAAGCCATCGTACGATTAAATAATTAAATATAAATAAGCAACCCCGCTTACACCTCAATTTAGTGTCATTTGTATTATGGGTTATATAGTACAAAATCGATACGTAGTGTTATCACAGACAAAGACACTGGAAAATGTAAATATAAATGAATAGTACGGTGTAATGATTATGAATGTTTTGTTGTTACAGGAAATGACGCCATTCATGAATTAACAAAAGATAAGAAACAAATTCTAAGAATTGATTTGGTGAAATTTTCAAAAGAAAAAGCCCACGCAATATATTTGTCTTTTTTCGTTGGTAACGAGGCTAGCAAGTACAGACTGACGCTTGGAAGTTTCAACGGAACCAAAGGTTTAGGTATGTTGAATGTAAATGCTTGCTATTTATAAACTATAAAAATGAAATCATACGACTTGCCGTTGCACATTATCGCTAGTTAACGAATAAAACTGAATGTGCTGATACATGTATTAATTTTAAACAACTTAACGCAACACATTTTCTTTTAAATTTAGGCGATAGTTTGAGAAGGTCTAGCAACAACATGTACTTCAGTACTACAGATAATGATAATGACAATTACAAAAGCAACTGTGCAGAGGTCTACAAAACTGCAGGATGGTTTAACGATTGTTTTCATGCCAATCTGAATGGACCGATTCGAAAAGACTCGCGCAATGATACAAAGGAATTATGTTGGTACGACTGGGGATCCACGTGGAGCTCACTGAAGTCTGCTAAAATGATGATACGACCATTGCAATGTGAACAATTGAAAAACATTGTATTAAAACGAACAAATCTTTTCAGTGTTTGTCTTATGTTGATTCTTAATGATACACAATTTATGAGAAAAAGAAGTGCAATTTTATTAACATTTTGTATTAATATGGGTCATTGGCCACGAATTTAGGTATCCCTGAAACTGTGAAACTTCATCCGCGAAAATTGATGCCATTGAATATTAATGAAACCACAGTGTTCTATAGAAAATAGGGCGATTACCAAACCTGTTGCGACAAAGTTGGATCATTTTTATAGTTTTTTACGAGATTACATCCTTAATTACTCGTAAGAAAAAGATTAAAATTTTAAATGATTAAAAATAATTAAAAAATACCCTTCACTTGTGTTACTAATCTAATGATGAAGACGTAGCAGGTAAACTTTATTTTGTGTTTTCCTCCTCACAAGTTTTAAGTACTTGTACACGTATTATTTTCAGGACAATCACTAAACAATTAATTAATTTTTATAAAGAATTGAAATTAAGATTAATCATTTAGGACAAGGCCCATAAAAGTTGCAGAAATGATAATCATTGCAAATTCATACAAGAAGGTTAGTTAGTAAGTGTTAAGCACATGCTATATGTATGTATTACTACGCGGCGCAGCCAATACCGTTTTTCGGTTATGCTATAAGACACGCCCATTTTGTGACTCTCGGCATTTATGAAATTATTCAAGAAAATTGGAACCATTCTTTACGTATTATGAGGGGATAATTTCGGTCGGGGCGTGGTCAAATCCAAATAAGCTCTTCGGGCTTTATGATAGATTTGGCCACGCCCCAACCGGAATTATCACATCATAATATTCAAAGAATGAAATCTTATTACTTATATTTATATTATTTTCAATTTGAACACTTTAAAACATTATTTTAAAACCACTATTTTCTTATGTAGCACATGCAATGTATAACTACGCGGCGAAGCCAATACCGTTTCTCGGTTATGCTATAAGACAGGCCCATTTTGTGTCACTCATGTTTTATGAAGTTATTTGGCTTTAATGTTTAAAATTGATTCGTAATGTTATCACAGACAAAGCCAGTTGAAAATATAAATATATGGCTATAGGGTTCAAAATTGATTCGTATTATAATCACGGACAAAGACATTTAAAAACGTAAATATATCATTTTATATTGAAATGTCCCTTTTATTGTTATTTAAGAGAAAAATGCCTTCAGAAGTTTTACTGTATTAAACCCTCTGTCTTCAAAATAATTCAACTATTGTCAACACAAAATGTAAAAAAAAATGTGCAATTTAGGTAAATATATTTGGAATGTAAAGGTTATTTCATGTGAAGATGGTACTTTTTTATGTAAAGGTGCTTTTTTATGTGAAGATAGTGCTTTATTTATGAGGATGGTGGTTTTTCATGTGAAGATGGTGCTTTATTATAAGTAGATAGTGCTTTTTTATATGAAGATGGTGCTTTTTTTTAATATGAAGATTGTTCATATGAAAAAGTTCCATCACATAAAAAAGCACCATCTACATATAATAAAGCACCATCTTCACATGAAATATCCACATAAGGCAGCGTTCCACAGTAATCTGTAAATAAAGAATAAATACTGGTTTTGCTGAGTTTAGTGCATAAAATAGAGAAACGCCTGTAATAGTCAATGTTTAAAATTTGTCTAAATAATCTTTATTCGGACTATGTGTTCGTTGTTAAAAAAAACATTTTATATTAAGGCAAATACCAAAAACTATCTAAATTCTTTTTTCTTTTTTACTTCAACCTAATACATTTAATCCATGTATTTTTCCTTTCAAATTCAGGCGATAGTCTAAGACATTCTAACAACGCGTACTTTAATACTAAGGATAAAGATAATGACAGCGACAAAAGAAACTGTGCATAAATCAACAAAACAGCAGGTTGGTTTAACGCTGGGTGTTTCAATACCAATTTGAATGGGGAGTACCGAAAAGACTCCCAGAATAATAGCAGAGAATTAACTTGGTTCCATTGGGGAAACATGTGGAGGTCGCTGAAGTCTGCTAAAATGATGATACGGCCAATGTTAACAGACTCGTCGAGTAAAATTGATAAAGAATAAAACCAAGCAATGATATAATAGCTGGTGTTTTATTGTTTGTCTTGTTTCGATAGGAATCAGAAGGAAATGTATTTCATTTAATGACAATACAATCAACTCTTTTTTAATTGATACAAAAATATGTCATGTTAAAATCGAAATAATATAATTTACTTTCTACAACAAAGGATTGATTTTTTAATTTACTCACTACTATTTGTTTGATTTTAGATTGTAGTATTTGGATATATTTGCGACAGGAAAAATAGAAAAAAAATGGGTGGTCGGGGTAAAAAAAAATGTCCCTCCCAACCTCCCCACACATTTAATTCTGGAACAGCCCTGAATGTTTGAAAATATTGCAATTTCATATACTAGTATATATAGAAATGTATTAATCTCGTATTAAATTTTTTAAAATATTGATCACATTCAAGAAAAAATGAGTTTTCGTAAATATTGAAATCTCCTAGTGGAATATTCGGAGCCTTTGGATGAGCGTTTGTCAAGTATTTGAAACTTTATGTCTTTTTCAAACAAAATAATGTTATTGTCACATACAACGTAAATGAAAATGAATATATAAAAAGATAATTTTAAAAATACTCAAAAACTCATACATGTATGTGACTGTTTGAATTAAACTTCTCTATAAAATGTTTTATTAAAATCAGTTTACAACACTCTGGTTTTTCCTATTTTTATGTGACTATCATAGTAACATGTAATTTTGTATAAACAGCTAATCCAATAATTATAATGAATTTGTATTAAACACACATATCTGAGTGCAAGTTTTGTTCAAAATTGTGATTTACTCAATAAAAAAAGAGGACTGAGACGCGTTTAAAAATATATTCTTAGAGGCAAAGTTGCTAAGTAGAATATAAAGAATACGTAAAATACGTTCTGTATAAGAAATATTGCTAAATTGGGGCGATTTTTAAATTGTAGACCATCAAAAAGATTATTTTTTACAAAAATTGGGTTAGCGTTTTACTTCACGTCCTGTGTAACTATGAAAAGATTAACTGTTGGTTGTTGTAGAAGACTTGGTTGTCACTAAAGAATGGATCTTTTTACGGGTGTTAAAAAATTATTTTTTACTGTTTCGTGATTTATGACGTAACTGCATGATAAAGAGTCCAATATGTCCCTTCCCTTTTCTGGAGGAGACAAATGACAGATTTTTATTATTAGTCCCCTATCGGTGTCACCGGAAGGGACTATAGCTTTCCTCTGCGTCCATCAGTCCGTCTGTCCGTCCGTCCGTCCGTCCGTCTGTCTGTCCCACTTCAGTTTTCCACACTTTTTTTTCTTTATGCATTTGAGTAATAATATGAAACTTACTGAACAGCTTCAAAATGTCAAACTACAGATCAAGTTTACACTTTTATAGCGTTTGGGTGACATATTTTCGAGAAAATTAATTTTTTATATTCCAATTTTTTAATGTTCGGGTTCATTATCGGGTTCGGTGTGTATTGAATAAACGAGGCCAGTGTTGTTAGAAATAATATCGTGCGTTACTTGTACCATTCCTTTTATAATTTCTAACAAACAAATAAATTCTGTAAAATAGTGTCAAACATTGTGTTGTAAATTTAATCGGCAGGTTTTTTTTTTGTATTATCACAATCGGGTTCGTTGTCGGGTTCGGCTGTTTAACTGTTTGGTTTGATTCGGGGTACAGAAGACGATAAGAAATTATATTGTGCATAACAGTACATCGTTTTCACAAATCTTTACCGGCGATTACTTAATGGACTTGGCGAAATTACATGAGATAAAATAAGGAGTATTATTTTACCGACTTTGTATTTAACTTCTATATCAACTATAACGTTATAGTTTTAATTTCCTCAGAGTTTGTTCTTTTATCTCTGATTAAAGCATGACATCTCGTTTACAATAGTTCTGAAATAGTTGTGTGCTTGGAAGCTTTCGTAGAATAATACAAACCGGTAGGGGACGTGTATTGCCTTTGCAATACTCTCAGAATGCTTGTTATAATAAAGATTACATTGTGTATTTCTTACCATTTAATTGACGTACGTTGGCAGCACGAAGGCGTTTGTTGTCCAGTCGTTCGATTGAAAACTTTTTACGTAGAAAACATAAAGTCAATAGATCTAGTTTGTGTGAGTTAATTTCAATTAAAATTACAAGAAAGTTTCCTACCCTCCATACATGATTGAAGATTTCTTATTGAACAATGCAATTATTCGACAAACCTTAGCTTACCATATTATATATTATCTTTAACGATGATAGATTCTTAAACGATTCAAATGTACGGAACCCCGTTGGTGATAAATGCTTTATTTGAAGGACACCAATTAAAGTAATTATCTGTCGATCGCAAATAATTATTTAGAAGCCAAAACATATTTTAAATAGCTTTACTCTCTCCACCTTTAAATAAAGAAAAAACATGCAAAAAATAAAAAAAAATCCAATAATTAAGCGGACATTTATTGTTCATGTTTTATTTAATTTATATCATGTAAATGAGAATAAGGATATTACTTTTTAAAAATCGGTCAATAATTTGATATCATTTTCAAATGAACTAGTGTTCCATTTCATTATAATTACATACTTCAAGAAAACATCAATACACAACAGTATATAAAGCAGACTGTTGACTGTTGTTGGTCGACAACTATTCACAATGTGGACACTGGTTGTTATCACGATGCTCATGTTGGGTGTTGATGCCAAGGGAATCAAACTTCACCTCTCAGGTAATTCAACATGTAGAAAGTCTTCAGTTGACAATTCCTATTTACTTAAAACTGATTTTAAATTTGCAAAAGTGTCTAAATAATTAAAGTTTACCCCTAGCTTACTGAAGGTTGATATTTTAAGTAATGATTATCAACTCTGTGACTACAATATCATAAAAAAATGATTTTGCTATTCAGTTAATTTAAAAAAACGGACAGATTAATAGCCAACCATAAAACTGAATATATCATTTTGATATTATTTTTCTTCTATTCATTCTATTATTTTCTCTACTATTCAATATGAATGACCTTTGCGACATTAAGTTAGTCCCTAATAATTATGTTATGATGATAATGGTGAGAACTAATATAGACTATGTATGCCTGTTGTTCAATCCATATTCACCTACGTACTTATTTGTATATTTTTTAATAAAATACTTTTTAAAATATAACCATGCTACATTTTCAGATGAGATGAAGTCCATGTTGGAGAAATCCGACTGGGACCACAAGGACACAGCACTGTCCATTCACGGTCCAATGACTCTAGATATCCAATCCAGCTTTAAACTAAAGGAGGGACAAGTCTTCCTTAAATCACGTACATACATTTTCAAAAAAAAGGGGGGGATTTGATAACAATTCAACAGTTTTCTTTTTAATTTTCATCTCATTGAAACGTTTAAGGGGTCCATAGCAGACACAAGGACTGTGCTGACATAAAGAAACACAGACCGATGAGTAGAGATGGAGTGTACACAATTTACCCAGCCCCGGGGACAAACAAGACAGTGTTCTGTGACATGACCACTGATGGAGGGGGGTGGACGGTGAGTAGTCAGTAAAACTTGGGACAAGATTAGATGAATCAGAGCCAATTATTTTGGACTCGTTTATTCTTAAATGATACTTTTTCTACTGTAAAATTAATGTTTTGTTTCTGCACGATAAAATAAAACCGATTTAAAATAAAATAAAACGGTATTTTTGTGAAATATTGTTTAAATAACTAATCTAGAATTCGTAAAAAATTGCAAAAGTAACGATTTTTGAATTTAAAAAAAATCACCAATACACAAATAATTACAACACAACTCGATGTTGACTGTATTTCATTAAAATCGTTGTACTGATAGGTTATACAAAAGAGAATTGATGGGGAAACAAACTTCTTCAGAAAGTGGAAAGATTACAAAAAAGGGTTTGGTCACGCTGAAAACGAGTACTGGTTGGGTAGGTTCAACTAGATGCACTGTCCTCATATACATGTCTTATAAATGAATAGTACTGTGTAATGATTATGAATGTTTTGTTGTTTCAGGAAATGACGCCATTCATGAATTGACAAAAGATAAGAAACAAATTCTTAGAATTGATTTGATGAAATTTTCTGGAGAGAGGGCCCATGCAGTTTATTCGCAATTTTTTGTGGATAACGAGGCTAACAAGTATAAAATGACGCTTGGGAGTTTCAATGGAACAAAAGGTTTAGGTATGTTTAAAAAGAATTAGTTATTACAACATGTACGGCGCATACTTAATCCATGATAATGAAATAAGACCTATCATGCTAATTATCGTAATCTGTAAAAAAAAGAATAAATACTGGTATTGTTGAGTTTAGTACATGAAATAGAGAAACGTCAGTGTTTAAAATTTGTCTAAATAATCTTTATTCGGTCTATGTGTTCATTGTTAAGAAGACATTTTATATTTAGGCATACCTAAAACTTTCTAAATTCCTTATTTTTTACTCCAACCTGATGCATATAATACATGTATTTTTTCTTTCAAATTCAGGCGATAGTCTAAGACATTCTAACAACGCGTACTTTAATACTAAGGATAAAGATAATGACAGCGACAAAAGAAACTGTGCAGAAATCTTCAAAACAGCAGGGTGGTTCAATGCTGGGTGTTTCAATACCAATTTGAATGGGGAGTACCGAAAAGACTCCCAGAACAATGGCAGAGAATTAAATTGGTACCATTGGGGAAGCACGTGGAGGTCGCTGAAGTCTGCGAAAATGATGATACGGCCAATGTAATCAGACTCGTCGAGCAAAATTGATAAAGAATAAAACTAAGCAATGATATAGTAATATGTTATTGTTTGTCTGGTTTCGATTGGAATCAGTATGAAATGTATTTCATTTAATGACAATACATGTACAACCAACTCTTTTTTAATTGATAAAAAAATATGTCATAATAAAATCGAAATAAAATAATTAACTTTATACAACAAAGAATTGATTTTTTAATTTTCTCACTATACATAGAAATGTACGGAAGCTTATTGAGGCCAGCTTAGCAGAAACAATAATTTCTTTTGCGTTTAAACGCAATAACTATTGCGTTTAATCACAATCTTTGGCGTTATATCGCAATAAGTTTTGCGTTTAAACGCAAAAGATTGCGATTAAACGCAATAGCTATTGCGTTTAAACGCAAAGAACATTGCGTTTTAACGAAAAGGTTTGCGTTTAAACGCAAAGTGTTGCGTTTAAACGCAAAAGTATTGCGTTTAAACGCAAAAGTATTGCGTTTAAACGCAAAAGTATTGCGTTTAATCGCAAAAAATTATTGCGTTTAAACGCAAAAGTAATGTTGCATTTAAACGCAATAATGTTTGCGAATAAACGCAAACGTTTTTGCGATTAAACGCAACAATTTTGCGGTAAAACGCAATAATCGTTGCGTTTAATCGCAAAAGGTATTGTGTTTTATAGCAAAACTGTTTTTTTTTATTTGAACATGACTTGTTCAAGAAGAGTTTTATGACATACTTATGTTATGTAAAAGTAGGACATACTAATGTTATTCCACAATCATCCGTCAATCTGTTCATTAAACGTAATGGTAGACATTTCTCGATTTTTTCGTCGTGCTCTCTCATCTATTTCTAATTGTTTTTCATATTGTTTCTCATAAATCGAATCTTAATTATTCAATAAAATCAAATAGTCCGCACATACACTGTATAACTGCCATCCATAATGCTTTATTATATCATTGTCAAATGAAAGTGATACTGTTTATTCAATATGACGAACTGATTTGGCATTTATTGTAATTGTTATATCACTGATTTGAATAAGTGATATTACCTATTGAAAAAGTGATAACATTTATTAGAACTGGTATTATTACCTATCAATCACTTATTTATCTTGTGATGTGAACAAGGGATATTACATATTTGAAAAAAATGATACGTGTATCACTCTTTGAGTGTGAATAGATGGAATCACCTATTCAAATAGATGGTTTTACTCTTTGAAAAGGTTATATAACCTATTCAATTTGGTTATATCTTGGATATGCTCTTTGCGATGAAGTCTTTTCTGGGTTTTTTCAATCCAACTGTTTCTCACAGTCTAGATACAAAGTATCCGGCGAGCAAACATCACTTGTGCATCTATCAGTAGCCATTTTGCATGTCATCTCTAAGGAAGAATTTGGAAACAAATATAAGCAAAGACTTATTCTCTCTCTTGTATTTATTTATAGCGCGATCCTTCTTTTCAGGATACAATTGCTTAGAAGTACCTGATGCTTTCAAGTTATGACAACTTACTATTTCATTATAAGTTATTCCAAGTGAAAACCAGAAATTGAGTCTTTGTGATGTGTCAAGTGGTGTCATCAAATAACGGACTTGGTACATATACTAAGTGTATATACAAGCAAATGAATTAATTGCGATTTAATGCAAAAATCATTGCGTTTAATCGCAAAAGCATTGCATTTAATCGCAAAATTATTGCGTTTAATCGCAAAAATTATCGCGTTTAATCGCAAAAACGTTTGCGTTTATTCGCAAAATATATTGTATTTAAACGCAATAATAGCTTTGCGTTTAAACGCAATATTTGTTTTGCGTTTAAACGCAATAATTTTGCAATTAAACGCAATACGTTGCGTTTAAACGCAAAACTTTGCGTTTTAACGCAATCAACTTTGCGTTTAATCGCATAACTTTTTGCGTTTTATCGCAATCTTTTGCATTTAAACGCAAAATACATTGCGAATAAACGCAAAAGATTGCATTAAAACGCAATAACAATTGCGATTTAACGCAAAAAAAATTAATTTATTCACTGATCTGGCCTTAATAAGCTTCCGTAGAAAGGTATTAAATCTAGTATTAAATTTTTTAATATTGATCACATTCATGAGAAAATGAGTTTTCGTAAAAATTGAAATCTCCTAGTGGAATATTCGGATCCTTTCGTTGAGCGATTGTCACGTATTTGAAACTTTACGTTTATTTTAAACAAAATAATGTTATTGTCAGATAGAACGTAAATGTACGGAAGCTTATTGAGGCCAGTTCAGTGAATAAATTAATTTATTTTGCGTTAAATCGCAATAGTTATTGCGTTTTAATGCAATCTTTTGCGTTTATTCGCAATGTATTTTGCGTTTAAATGCAAAAGATTGCGATAAAACGCAAAAAGTTATGCGATTAAACGCAAAGTGGATTGCGTTAAAACGCAAAATTATTGCGTTTAAACGCAAAACAAATATTGCGTTTAAACGCAAAGCAATTATTGCGTTTAAACGCAATTTATTTTGCGAATAAACGCAAACGTTTTTGCGATTAAACGCAATAATTTTTGCGATTAAACGCAATAATTTTGCGATTAAATGCAATGATTTGGCGATTAAACGCAATAATTTTTGCGTTAAATCGCAATTAATTCATTTGCTTATATATACACTTAGTATATGTACAAGTCCGTGATTTGATGACACCACTTGACACATCACAAAGACTCAATTTCTGGTTTTCACTTGGAATAACTTATAATGAAATAGTAAGTTGTCATAACTTGAAAGCATCAGGCACTTCTAAGCAAACGTATCCTGAAAGAATAAATAAATACAAGAGAGAGAATAAGTCTTTGCTTATATTTGTTTCCAAATTCTTCCTTAGAGATGACATGCAAAATGGCTATTGATGGATGCACCTGTGATGTTTGCTTGCCGGATACTTTGTATCTAGACTGTGAGAAACAGTTGGATTGAAAAAACGGAGAAGACTTCATCGCAAAGAGCATTATGCCAAGGGGCCTTATAAATAGAGGCATTTCGATTCGTGTGACAAATTAAAACAAATGGAACTTGCACAAACAGTTGCATTGATGACTATACTATGAAAAATTATTGTCTCCAAGTATAACCAAATTGAATAGCTTATATAACCTTTTCAAAAAGTAAAACCATCTATTTGAATAGGTGATTCCATCTATTCACACTCAAAGAATGATACACGTATCCGTTTTTTCAAATATGTAATATCCCTTGTTCACATCATAAGATAAATAATTGATTGATAGGTAATAATACCAATTCTGATAATGCTATCACTTTTTCAATAGGTGATATCACTTATTCAAATCAGTGATATAACAATTACAATAAATGCCAAATCAGTTCGTCACATTGAATAAACAGTATCACTTTCATTTGACAATGATATAATAAAGCATCATGGATGGCAGTTATACAGTGTATGTGCGGACTTTTTGATTTTATTGAATAATTAAGATTCGATTTATGAGAAACAAAATGAAAAACAATTAGAAATAGATGAGAGAGCACGACGGAAAAAGCGAGAAATGTCTAACATAACGTTTAATGAATAGATTGACGGATGATTGTGGCATACTATTAGTATGTCCTACTTATACATAACATAAATATGTCATAAACCTCTTCTTGAAAATGTCATGTTCAAATTTAAAAAAAAACAGTTTTGCAATAAAACGCAATAACTATTGCGTTTAAACCCAATACCTTTTGTGATTAAACGCAACGATTATTGCGTTTAATCGCAAAAACGTTTGCATTTATTCGCAAAAATTATTGCGTTTAAACGCAATATTACCTTTGCGTTTAAACGCAATAATTTTTTGCGTTTAAACGCAAACCTTTGCGTTTAAACGCAAAACTTTGCGTTAAAACGCAATGTTCTTTGCGTTTAAACGCAATAGCTATTGCGTTTAATCGCAATCTTTTGCGTTTAAACGCAAAACTTATTGCGATTTAACGCAAAAGATTGCAATTAAACGCAATAGTCATTGCGTTTAAACGCAAAAGAAATTATTGTTTCTGCTAAGCTGGCCTCAATAAGCTTCCGTATAAATGAAAATGAATATATACAATAAAAATAATTTTAAAATACTCAAAAACTCATACATATATGTGTTTGAATTAAACTTCTGTATAAAATGTTTTTTATTAAAATCAGTTTACAACACTCTGGTTTTTCCCATTTTTATGTGACTATCATAGTAACATGTAATGTTGTACAAACAGCTAATCCAATAATTATAATGAATTGGTATTAAACACAAATATCTGAGGGCAAGTTTTGTTCAAAATTGTGATTTACTCAATAAAAAAAGAGGACTGAGACGCGTTTAAAAATAATTTCTCAGAAGCAAAGTTGCTTAGTAGAATATAAAGAATACGTAAAATACGTTCTGTATAAGGAATATTGCTAAAACGGGGCGATTTTTAAATTGTAGTCCATCGAAATGGGTATTTTTACCAAAATAGGGTTAGCGTTTTACTTCACGTCCTGTGTTATTATGAAAATATTAACCCCGGGTTGTTGTAAAAGACTTGGTTATCACTATAAAAGAATGGATCTTTCTACGTGTGTGTTGTAGTAGAATTACCTCTTTAAAAATTATTTTTTACTGGTTCGGGATTTATGACGTAACTGCATGATACTAGTAATGAGTCAAATATTTCCCTTTCCCTTTTCTGGAGGAGACAAATGACAGATTTTCATTATCATTATCATTAATTGAGCTACTTTGACAGCACGAATGCGTTGGTTGTTCAGTCATTCGTTTGAAAACTTTTGCGTTGAAAACATAAAGCTAATAGATCTAGTTTGTTCGAGTTAATTTTAATTAAATAAATTAAGTTTCCTACCCTGCATATACGATTGAAGATTTCTTACTGAACAATACAATAATTTGACAAACCTTAGCTTACGATATGATAGATTATCTTTAACAATGATATATTATTAAACGATTCAATTGCACGGAGCCACGTTGGTGACATATGTTTAATTTGATGGACACCAATTAAAGTAAGTAAATGTATCTGGCGGCAGCCAAATAATCATTTAGAGGCCACCTCATATTTTAAATAGCTTGACCCTCTCCGCCTTTAAATAAAGGAAAAAAACCACGCAAAAAATTAACAAAAAATCCAATAATTAAGTGGACAGTTATGTATAATGTTTTATTTAATGTATAACATGTTGACGGTTTGTTATAGTCATTTTTTTCATGTAAAAAAGAATAATCAGGATATTACTTTTTAAAAACCAGTCAATAATTTGATATCATTTTCAAATGTACAAGATATTCCATTTCATTATAATTACATACTTCAAGAAAATATCAATACACAGCAGTATATAAAGCAGGCCGTTGACTGTTTTTGGTTGACAACAATTCACAATGTGGACACTGGTTGTTATCACGATGGTCATGTTGGTTGCTGATGCCAAGGGAATCAAACTTCACCTGTCAGGTAGATTTAAGTAAAGATTATCTTAAGTTGAAAAGTTCCCTATGTTTTTTTTCAAAATGGATGCTATATATTGACTTTGTCAGGATTGAGTGCACAAATTTACATGGCATGGTCACGATATTGATCAAAATTATTTTTCCGTTTGGAATGATTAAAATGCTTCAGCAAGGTGTTTCTAATAGTTAATTTTGTCAGTTGTCGCGTTATAGGCGAGATACAAAGCTCAAAATTTTATGGTAAGTAAACAAAGCGCAGGTTATGTCGTTTTTGTTGAAATTCCGAATGTTGAAAAAAAACTAAATGTATGTGGTAAACACAAGGAACTGTTCAAAACGAATTAGCAGAGAGAAAAATATGCTGGAAAAAACTTTTACCAGCATATTAATCCAATGGAAACAAAAACATGACATTAGTCTTGTTTACATAACAAATTGTGAGCTCTGTATCTTGCCTCTAACTCGACGACAAACACTCAAATTTTGGCTGATCATTTAAAATGCATTACTAAAGCATTGTAAACAATAAAAAAAAAGAATAAAATTTGACCAAAATCGCGACATAACCCTTTAAAATCTACAACTGCATTCTTTTATAGAATAAATCATACGCATTTTGCTTCGATCTTTAGTAACGCTCAACAAGATCGAGCGACACATTTACCTTTTTTCAACATAAATTTGGATCCATGTTGCTAAATTTTCAGATGAGATGAAGTCCATGTTAGATAGATCTGACTGGGACCACAAGGAGACAGCTCTGTCCATTCACGGTCCAATGACTCTAGATATCCAATCCAGCTTTAAACTGAAGGAGGGACAAGTCTTCCTAAAATCACGTATGAACAATTCAAAACTATATTTATTTAAAACGGCAGGTCTCTACTTTTTATTTTGAATTTCAATATTGTTGAATTGTTTTAGGGATTCATAGCAGACACAAGGACTGTGCAAATATAAAGAAACACAGGCCGTTGAGTAGAGATGGAGTGTACACAATTTACCCAACCCCGGAGACAAACAAGACAGTGTTCTGTGACATGACCACTGATGGAGGGGGGTGGACGGTGAGTAGTCAGTAAATAAATGACTCAGACCCAATTATTCTGGTATAAAGACTCATTTACTTACTTCTTCTTTAGAAAATTCTTTACTGTTACTAAAATTTCTACCTGATAAAAATAAGTGTTAAGTGCAGGAGAATTTGGCAGAATTTAACTGTAAAATAAATATAACATGTTACTTTTGTAAATGTCGTTTGAATCACTAATTTCCCTTTATGCCCATCCATCATCTTAACGATTACCGATATAGATTATTCAATTAATAATCTCAAATCTTTGTTTCGGCTACGAAATGCAGTTTGTTAATTTTCACCTTAAGAAACAACTAAGTAGTCATTGACGAAATAATGTCATTTATCAATGACGAATCAAAAACTTACACAAATTAACTACATCAGAAACCAAACAGAGAGATCCCCCGACAAAGTCAAAACTCCAACTTATTAAAATGTTTCATTGAACAGCTACTGTGGAATGTCCCTTATAAGTAAAAAAAAAATGAGCAAAGGTAAAATATATACAAAAAATACTAAACAACAATAGCAGGGTGATTTCCCTTAATATAGACATGCAAAAAATTAAAATGACATATACAAAGTTCTGCCGTAAATCCAACGCCTGTTAGATTCCCGCCACCCAATGCAGAAATCTAGAAATCGTTTAAAAAAGTTTTAATTATTATGATAAAATAGTTATAAAAAAAAACACAACAAAAATAATTCCACCACGTACATATTGATGTTAATATTTTTGAACTGATAGGTAATTCAAAGGAGAACAGACGGAGAAACAAATTTCTACAGAAACTGGAAAGATTACAAAAAAGGATTTGGTCACGCTGAACATGAATACTGGTTGGGTAGGTACAATTAACTTGATGTACCGTTCTCATATACATGTAGTATGCGCGATAGAAGAATTAATAAGAGTTATACGGGTTAAAAATTCTGAAAGTTTTGCATTTCCAGGGAATGACGCCATTCATGAATTAACAAAAGATAAGAAACAGATTCTTAGAATTGACTTGATGAAATTTTCGAGAAAGAAAGGTCATGCGACATATTCGTCATTTTTTGTTGATAACGAGGCTAACAAGTACAGACTGACGCTCGGAAGTTTTAACGGAACCAAAGGTGTTGGTGTGTTGACTGTTTGTCCCTTATATAAAACCATAAAAATGAAATAAGACGACTTGCTGTTGCACATTATGGCGAATTGACAAATAAAATGCAACGTGCTGATATAATTTGTAAACAACTAAATGTTCAGCATAATATTTTCTTTCAAATCAAGGCGATAGTTTGAGCGGGCAAAGCAACAACATGTACTTCAGTACTATGAATAGTGATAATGACAACCGCAAAGGAAACTGTGCAGAGATCTACAAAACTGCAGGATGGTTCAATAACTGTTTCAGTACCAATCTGAATGGTGAGTACCTAAAAGACTCACGTGCCGATGCAAAGAAATTAAGCTGGTACTATTGGGGAAACACTTGGAGGTCGCTGAAGTCGGCAAAAATGATGATACGGCCAATGTAAACAATTGAAAAATAAAAACAAAATGAATCTAAATTCTGTTTTGTTTGTCATGTATCAATTCTATCAGTAAATAACTTTAAATAAATAGTAGATTATTTCCGAGAAAAAATGCGAGGGCTATTTGAAACAGTTACACTACATGTACTCCGTTCTGATTTTACGCCTGATTAAACTAACCATTTGTCAAAATGTTAATGTCATCCAGACGATTGAATTGATATGAAATAACAACATTTGAACATACATGTAGCGATATATAAAGAAACCACCTTTTTGGACCCATCTTAAGGAACTGAGAATATAAAGAAAGTCCCGAAATGAAATTTCAAACATCGGGACCTATACTAAATATCATTAGCTAATGACAATTACTGGGGGACAAAAACTGGAAAACTCATCTTCCCAAATCAAGAGTTTCTGATCCGCTTCACTTTACATACACATTTAAACCCTAAACTTGGGAAGATGGGAAAGCTTAGATCACTTATAAGTGAGAAATCAATCGCAGCAGTGAAATTCATCATTGACAGATGGAATAGTAACGGTAAACCAGATAGCAAAAATAGTATTCATTCCACCGGGTAGCGTTTTAAAGATTTTAAAAGAATATTAAGCGGACAGGAAGGTTTCTTTCCCCCCACATTTCGAATGATGAACAAAATCCAAAGCGATTGCAAATTTGTAAATAAAAACTACTGAATGTTTATGAAAAGTGTGACAGAAGACATCTACATAAGATTATTACAGGGGATCTTGGTTCCATTTTTATAAACCTGAAGAAAAAAACTGGAAAATAAAATATGTCTCACTAAACAAAGCAACCTACAATTGAAAAACGGGGGAAAGCAACAATAAAGGTTCTTCGTATAATTGCCTTTAATTGTGATGGTTGAGTTGCTCAGATTTTCAAAAAAAGGCCGAATGTGTTACAGAAGTTATATTCATGAAATATTATAGGATGTAAAAATATTACAAGATCAGACGACCGAAGTCAGAAACGATAGAGATCTACCTTTTAGATAATAATTAGTGCTCCTTCGCACACTGCAAAGTACACACATGACTATTTGCTTGAAAAAGAAATGCAACAATAAGATAAAGATAAATTACCATGTGACTTTTTTCTATTACCGAAATTGAAAAAAAACCCTGTTATCCGGGAGCTTTTTTCACTTCAGTTCCAGACTATTTTTGGCGGGGTTTTTTTAGTGTCAGGACAGGACAGGGGCTCATTCCAAAGCATGATAAAAAAAACAACTTAATAAGTGGGTTGAAGTAAAGGGTGATTATGTTAAAAGAATCTTCAAAAGAAGAGCTCTACATTAAGGTATAAGACAATAATCAAATTTTAAAGCTAAAATATTTGGACTTTTTCTTTATTTAATGTTCGTTTGTGGCCAAAAATATCTTATCAATTGTCAAAATTTAGAACATTTCTGATGGTTAGTTTATTGACTACCCACCCTCCTTAAACGATAGCTCTCGCATCTATTATCAACCATGATAATCGGATGCCATTCTTGAATGTAATGAACTATAAGAAATATGCACAGATATAAATATTTTTCTTGTGTTCTCCTTAAAGGGGCATGGTCACGATTTGGTCAAAAATTATTTTTCCGATTATAATACTTACAATGCCTCAGAAAGGCATTTTTAATAGGCAACCGAAATTTGAGTGTAATTTTTTGAGCTATAAGCGAGTTACAGAGTTTGAAATTCTTTGCTATGTAAACAAAGCGTTTGTTTACATTTTGAACGCTGAAGTAAAAATTTCAGTAGAGAACAAAGCTGGAAACAGAATTTTTACTGGTATATTGAACCTTTGTAAACAAAAACAGGGCACGAGCATTGTTTACATGACAAAGAATTGTGAGCCCTGAATCTTGCTTATAACTCTACGAAAGACTCCTAAATTTAATTTGATCATTAGAAATACATTTACAAAGCATTGAATATAATAAAAACATCAAAATAGAATTTGGCCAAAATCGTGGCCATGCCCCTTTAAATTGGAGGTTTGCTTTAAAATACCTAATCAAATTCTTAGCATCTCAAAAAATAACTCTTTTGAAAGCGGAACGTTTTTTTTTTTATAGAAAATCGAGTGTTACTAAAACGCTGAATGGAACGGAAACGGAAAATTTATAAATTTTGGAATAGAGTATATACTAGACAGAAACAATGTTCGTTGTACAAGTTGTTCATATTTGACGAAATTTTATGAATAGTTGGTTGTTTTGTTTGTAATATATTCTTTTGAATTTCTCTAAAGTATTATAACAATGCATTTAGCTTTGTGCTGTACGGAACGGAAATATAAATAAGCATACTACATGCATTATATTGTGATCATTATGTAGTCTGTTTGACTTGAAATAAATTATTTATACAAGTGATAAACATTTGCCACTCATTTATCGCGAGCAAATGGTATATGCATATTTATGTTAAAGATATGGGAATAAATAAAAACAGGAGGCCCCTGGGCCTTATTGCTCACCTGAAGAATTATAGCCACAATAAATGCAGCTTAATGCAGTCAAAATACAAAATATCTGGACAATGCAGTATAATACAAGTAGATACTGTATAAATTAAAAACCATTTTCCGCCTGGATATTTTTATTTTTATTACATGTATCACTAGACCCTTTTCTAATAGGATGATTTTTATAGGCATAGCACATGTTGAGCATTGCAGTTCTCAAAAAGGTCCTAAACAAATGTTTATATATGTGATATAAACCTTCATCAAACTCTGGACGTTACATAAAGATTTCCCAATATATTCCTATATAAATTTTTGCCCCCCCCCCCTTCCACGTTGTGACCCCATCCTACCCCCGAACACTTCTTTGGTTCTTAATTACTTGGATAGGTTAGTAGAATATTGAGAGCCCTTGGTTGAGCGGTTGTCAAGTTTTTGAAACTTTACGTCCATTATAAACAAAATAATGTTATTGTCACATACAGCGTAAATAAAAATGAATATATTATATAGATAATTTAAAGCTGCTTGGTCTGATTTTATATCAATTTTTTTGCACGCTTTTAAACGATGGTTATGCTAAGTATATGTATAATAATAGATATTGCAGTAGTTTTCCCAGTCAATTAAGCCAAATTTCAATGAAGAAAAATACGTACAAAATTTGCTAACAAAACAAACGACATAAAAGGGTACCGCGTTATTTCGCCTCATGTTAAAGTACGCCCCTGACGACGAGACAGGTATGGTTGTGTTCCGACTTTGACATCGCTTAATCGAAATGATCAGACAAATTACAAATAAACATGTGTATGTTTTGTTCGCTAATATTTCTGAAGTTTGCTTTCTTTACAATCGATGCATAGCATGCGGGTTGAATAACCCCAATTATTCGGGGGACGAAACCAAACGGTTTCCTTTTCTAAATATTCCCGTGATGCATTTTGGTTTGTTTTTTCGTTTGCCCAAAAAGAAATTATTTTTATTTACTTTGAATATTTCTAACTTTGAAAGGAGACTGGTTCTTCTGATGTAAATAGGAGAAAGTCATTAACTTTCTAAGATAAATGGTTTGTATAGAAAAAAATTGATACTGTAATAAAAAAAAAAATATCGGACCAAGCAGCTTTAAAAATACCCAATAACTCACGTGTGTTTGAAGCAAACTTCTCGATAAATTATTTATTAAAATAATTCATAAAACTGGTTTTTCATATTTTCATGTGACTATCATAGTAACATGCAATTGCTATACATACATACATTATTGCATGATTTTAAAAAGATAAACTTGAGATAATCATCAAAAGGATTAATTTTTGTACAAACAGTTAATCCAATTATTATAATGAATTGATATTTAACACATATATCTAAATGCAAGTTTTGTTCAAAACTGTGAAATAAAAAGAGGCCTGAAATGCTATAAAAATAAATTATCAGAGGCAAGGCAAAATACGTACTGTACATGAATTATTGCTAAAATGGAGCGAATTTTAAAATGTAGTCCATCAAAACAGAGTATTTTTATCAAGATAGGGTTAACGTTGTACTTAACGTCCTGTGTAACTACGGAAAGATTAACAAGGGTCGTTGTAAAAGACTTGGTTGGTTTCAAAAAATAAGGTCTTTGCATCTTTTTACGTGTATGTGTTGTAGAAAAATTACCTCGTGAAAAAATATTCTTCACTGTTTTGTGTTTATGACGTAACAGCATGATAATGAGTCCAATAGTTCCTTTCCTACCTTTTATGGAAGGGAGAAATGACAGATAATCACTTTTTACGTTGAAAACATAAAGCTAACATATCTAGTAGGTGGGAGTTAATTAAATACAAGAAAGTTTCCTATCCTGCATACATGATCGAAGATTTCTTATTGAACAATACAATTATTCGACAAACCTTAGATAACCATAGAATACCTGGTATATTATCTTAAACGTAAAATATATTATCTTAATCGATGATAGATTATTAAACAATTCAAATGTACGGAACCCCGTTGGTGACGCATGTTTTATCTGATGGACGCCAATTCAACTAAGTATCTGTCCAAGAGTTAAACGGACAGTTTTTTTTTATCATGATTTATATAATTTAAAACATGTAAATAAGAATAAGGATATAACTTTTTAAAAACCAGTCAATAAATTGGTATCATCAGACATTTTAAATAGCTTTACTCACTCCAACTTTAAAGAGAGAAAGAAAAAAAATGAACAAAAAATTCTTAAGCGAACAGTTATTTACCATTTATAACATGCAAATAAGAATAAGGATATAATAAAATCAGTCAATAATTTGGTATCATTTTCAAATGTACAAGATATTCTATTTCATTATAATTACATACTTCAAGAATACATCAATACACAACAGTATATAAAGCAGACTGTTGGCTGTTTTTGGTCGACAACAATTCACAATGTGGACACTGGTTGTTATCACGATGGTCATGTGGGGTGTTGATGCCAAAGGAATCAAACTTCAGCTCTCAGGTAATTAAACATGTAGATTGTCTTCAGTTGACAATTTCCATTACTTAATGCTGATCTTAAATATGCAAAAATGTTTATTAATTAAAGCCCACCCCTAGCTAATTGAGAGTTGATATTTTATTTAATGATTATCAACTCTGTGACAGTTATATCTACTTTATATAAGCTCGTCATAAATTAATTTTTGTTAAGTTATTTTAATGATTTTGCTACGCAGTTAATTTAAATAACGGACAGGTTAAAGGCCAACTATCAATTTGGATAGATTATTTTGATATTTCTTTTCATTTATACCTTCTATTATTTCCTCTACTTTTCAATATGAGTGACCTTTACGGCATTAAGTTAATAATCATGCCACATGTATAATGATTAGATAACTAATATTATAAAGGCGATTTTGCCTGTTGTTCAACCCATATTCACTTATATACTTAATTATATGTATATTTTTGGATAAAATAACTATGCTACATCTGCAGATGAGATGAAGTCCATGTTGGAGAAATCTGACTGGGACCACAAGGACACAGCATTGTCCATTCACGGTCCAA
This sequence comes from Magallana gigas, assembly GCF_963853765.1. Taxonomy (NCBI): domain Eukaryota; kingdom Metazoa; phylum Mollusca; class Bivalvia; order Ostreida; family Ostreidae; genus Magallana; species Magallana gigas. Next base: position 19,586,903 of record NC_088858.1, on the reverse strand, counting down.
TGACTCTAGATATCCAATCCAGCTTTAAACTGAAGGAGGGACAAGTCTTCTTAAAATCACGTATAAACATTTTCAAAGAAAAGGAAAGAAATCAAGTGAGAATTAGATTATCATAACAATTTTATTCTCCAGTTTTCTTTTAAATTTTCATTTCGTTGAAACGTTTAAGGGGTCCATAGCAGATACAAGGACTGTGCTGACATAAAGAAACACAGACCGATGAGTGGAGTTTACACAATTTACCCAACCCCGGGAACAAACAAGACAGTGTTCTGTGACATGACAACTGAGGGAGGGGGGTGGACGGTGAGTATTCAGTAAAACTTGGGACAAAATTAGATGAATCAGGGCCAATAATTTTGGACTCGTTTATTCTTAAATGATACTTTTTCTACTGTAAAATTAATGTTTTTTTTCTGCACGATAATTTTGCAGAAATAAACTATTAAATAAAACTTACACGGTATTTTTGTGAAATATTGTTGAAATTAATCTAGAAATCGTAAAAAATTGCAAAAGTAACGATTTTTAAATTTAAAAAAAACACCAATACACAAATAATTCGATGTTGACTGTATTTCATTAAAATTGTTGTACTGGTAGGTAATACAAAGGAGAATTGACGGGGAAACAAACTTCTTCAGAAACTGGAAAGATTACAAAAAAGGGTTTGGTCACCCTGAACACGAGTATTGGTTGGGTAGGTTCAACTAGATGTACCGTTCTGATATACATCATGCATTATAAATAAATAGTACTGTGTAATGATTATGAATGTTTTGTTGTTACAGGAAATGATGCCATTCATGAATTAACAAAAGATAAGAAACAAATTCTAAGAATTGACTTAGTGAAATTTTCAAAAGAAAAAGCCCACGCAATATATTCGTCTTTTTTCGTTGGTAACGAGGCTAGCAAGTACAAACTGACGCTTGGAAGTTTCAACGGAACCAAAGGTTTAGGTATGTTGAATATAAATGCTCGTGCATTATAAACTTTAAAAATGAAATTAAACGACTTGCCGTTGCACGTTATCGCGAGTTAACAAATAAAACTGAAGGTGCTGATACCTGTATTAATTATTTTTTTTTAATTTAGGCGATAGTTTGGGAAAGTCTAGCAACAACATGTACTTCAGTACTACAGATAATGATAATGACAACGACAAAAGCAACTGTGCAGAGGTCTACAAAACTGCAGGATGGTTTAGCAGTTGTTTTCGTACCAATCTGAATGGGCCGTACAAAAAAGACTCGAACCAGGATGCAAAGGAATTATCTTGGTACGACTGGGGATCCACATGGAGATCGCTGAAGTCGGCTAAAATGATGATTCAGCCAATGTAAACATTTGAAAAACATTGTATTAAAACGCACGAATCTGTTCATTGTTTGTCTTATGTTTAAATTCTTAATGATACACAATTTATGGGGATAAAAAAGATATTACCAACCACGTTCATAATCGGGTAACATTATGTAAATGAAATGAATTTTATTCAGAAATATGCACATAGATAACATTTTTCGTTTTTTCTATTGATTGTTGGTATGGTTTGAACGCCTTTTAATTTCTTTGCATCCCAAAAATAACGACAGTTCTTAAAACGGAACATATTCTACAAAAAATCGGGCGATTACCAAACTTTGTTGGGACAAAGTTGAATCATTTTTATAGTTTTTTACGAGATGACTTCCTTAATTACTCGTTAGAAAGAGATTAAAATTTTAAACGATTAATAATAATTAAAAAACATACACTTGTGTTACTAATCTAATGATGAAGACGTGGTAGGTAAGCTTTGTTTTGTGTTTTCCTCCTCACAAGTGTTAAAGAGGTTCGTTCCTCTGTTTTTTTGGTAGCCATTTTGGGTCACCTCTATTCTAGAAAGTTATGCATCATATATTGATTCTACTCATGAATTCAAATTTTATAATGCCAATTAAACTATCTTAAATAAAATAGTAAAGAAAAAAATTACATATTCTCAGAGTTTAGTATGGGACTATATTTTGTAGCGGAAGGTTTTTTAGAAGAAAATGAACATTTTTCACAACTCAGCTGTTTTAGAGTACCGTCACTTTAGCTTCCTTATTTTCAGAGAAAACAAAATTTCCAGAGATTTTGTGCATTAGGATATCTTATGAAAAACATTATTTTACAATTTTTCAATATTTCTATCGACACATATTGGCAAATTTAAATTAAATTTCATAAAAGTCACGAAAAAATGAATCCCAGTTTATGTCTAAAATCAGTAAATTTCATGCCATATCTCAAATCATAATAGACCCATTATTTGTGTTTTATTTTCTGAAATTTTAAGATATTTCTGACAAGTTTATCATTATTTAAGAAAATTTTTGAGACTTTTAAATAATTTCATTTCATGTTGAATTGGTAACGGATAAAAATAGCGTTTTATCAGTGCAAAAAGGTCAAAATATCAAATAGGTGAAGAAATTGTAACAATTTTCTTTATGATCACTTTAATTTTATTTATTTAAATAGTATAAATTTGTATTTGATGTCATGGTTCATTCCGATTATAAAATATAGAGGGAAAAGCGATTTATGTGCAATCTGTACTTTCAATGCAGAAAGGTCATGTTAAATACACCGTATCGCCAAATGAAGCATATAGACCCCAAAATGTTGTTTTGAATTTTGGTTAAGCTATGTGTGTAGATTTTTAAAACATACTTTAGAAAAAAACTTTAAGACTTTTGATTGCAGGATCCAACGTCAAGTACTAGTACACGTATTATTATTTTCAGGACAATCACTAGACAAATTAGTCTTTATGAAGAATTGACATTAAGATTGATCATTCATGACAATGCCCACAAAAGTTGCAGAAATGATAATCATTGCAAATTCATACAAGAAAGATAGTTAGTAAGTGTTAAGCACATGCTACATGTATGTATTGCTACGCGGCGCAGCCAATACCGTTTTCGGTTATGCTATAAGACACGCCCATTTTGTGTCTCTCAGCATTTATGAAATTATTTACAAAAAATGGAACCATTCTTTACGTATTATGAGCTGATAATTTCGGCCGGGGCGTGGTCAAATCCAAAAGAGCTCTTCGGGCTTTATGATAGATTTGGCCACGCCCCGACCGGAATTATCACATCATAATATTCATAGAATAATTTCTTATTACTTATATTTATATTATTTCCAATTTGTACACTTTAAAACATTATTTTAAAACCACGTGCACTATTTTCTTATATAGCACTTGCAATGTATTACTATGCGGCGCAGCCAATACCGTTTCTCTGTTATGCTATAAGACAGGTCCATTTTGTGTCTCTCATGTTTTATGAAGTTATTTGGTTTTAAGGTTTAAAATTGATTTTTAATGTTATCACAGACTAAGAAAGTTGAAAATATAAATATTAGGCTATAGGGTTCAAAATTGATTCGTGTTATAATCACGGACAAAGACATTTAAAAATGTAAATATATCATTTTATATTGAAATGTCCCTTTTATTGTAATTTATGAGAAAAATTCCTTTAGAAGTTTTACTGTATTAAACCCTCTGTCTTTAAATAATTCAACTATTGTCAACACAAAATGTAAAAAAAATTTGTCTGGAGGAGACAAATGACAGATTTTTATTATTAGTCCCCTACCGGTGTCACCGGAGGGGACTATAGCTTTCCTCTGCGTCCGTCAGTCCGTCCGTCTGTCCGTCCGTCCGTCCGTCTGTCTGTCCCACTTCAGTTTTCCACACTTTTTTTTCTTTATGCATTTGAGTAATAATATGAAACTTACTGAATAGCTTCAAAATGTCAAACTACAGATCAAGTTTACACTTTTATAGCGTTTGGGTGACATATTTTCGAGAAAATTAATTTTTTATATTCCAATTTTTTAATGTTCGGGTTCATTATCGGGTTCGGTGTGTATTGAATAAACGAGGCCAGTGTTGTTAGAAATAATATCGTGCGTTACTTGTACCATTCCTTTTATAATTTCTAACAAACAAATAAATTCTGTAAAATAGTGTCAAACATTGTGTTGTAAATTTAATCGGCAGGTTTTTTTTGTATTATCACAATCGGGTTCGTTGTCGGGTTCGGCTGTTTAACTGTTTGGTTTGATTTGGGGTACAGAAGACGATAAGAAATTATATTGTGCATAACAGTACATCGTTTTCACAAATTTTTACCGGCGAATACTTAATGGACTTGGCGAAATTACATGAGATAAAATAAGGAGTATTATTTTACCGACTTTGTATTTAACTTCTTTATCAACTATAACGTTATAGTTTTAATTTCCTCAGAGTTTGTTCTTTTATCTCTGATTAAAGCATGACATCTCGTTTACAATAGTTCTGAAATAGTTGTGTGCTTGGAAGCTTTCGTAGAATAATACAAACCGGTAGGGGACGTGTATTGCCTTTGCAATACTCTCAGAATGCTTGTTATAATAAAGATTACATTGTGTATTTCTTACCATTTAATTGACGTACGTTGGCAGCACGAAGGCGTTTGTTGTCCAGTCGTTCGATTGAAAACTTTTTACGTAGAAAACATAAAGTCAATAGATCTAGTTTGTGCGAGTTAATTTCAATTAAAATTACAAGAAAGTTTCCTACCCTCCATACATGATTGAAGATTTCTTATTGAACAATGCAATTATTCGACAAACCTTAGCTTACCATATTATATATTATCTTTAACGACCGATTCAAATGTACGGAACCCCGTTGGTGATAAATGTTTTATTTGAAGGACACCAATTAAAGTAATTATCTGTCGATCGCAAATAATTATTTAGAAGCCAAAACATATTTTAAATAGCTTTACTCTCTCCACCTTTAAATAAAGAAAAAACATGCAAAAAATAAAAAAAAATCCAATAATTAAGCGGACAGTTATTGTTCATGTTTTATTTAATTTATATCATGTAAATAAGAATAAGGACATTACTTTTTAAAAATCGGTCAATAATTTGATATCATTTTCAAATGAACTAGTGTTCCATTTCATTATAATTACATACTTCAAGAAAACATCAATACACAACAGTATATAAAGCAGACTGTTGACTGTTGTTGGTCGACAACAATTCACAATGTGGACACTGGTTGTTATCACGATGCTCATGTTGGGTGTTGATGCCAAGGGAATCAAACTTCACCTGTCAGGTAATTAAACACGTAGAATGTCTTCAGTTGACAATTTCTATTTACTTAAAACTGATTTTAAATTTGCAAAAGTGTCTAAATAATTAAAGTTTACCCCTAGCTTACTGAAGGTTGATATTTTATGTAATGATTATCAACTCTGTGACTACAATATCATAAAAACATGATTACGGACAGATTAATGGCCAACCATAAAACTAGATATATATTTTGATATTATTTTTCTTCTATTGATTCTATTATTTTCTCTAATATTCAATATGAATGACCCTTGCAACATTAAGTTATTCCCTAATAATTATGTTATGATGATAATGGAGAGAACTAATATAGACTATGTATGCCTGTTGTTCAATCCATATTCACTTATGTACTTATTTGTATATTTTTGAATAAAATACTTTTTAAAAAATAACCATGCTACATTTTCAGATGAGATGAAGTCCATGTTGGAGAAATCTGACTGGGACCACAAGGACACAGCATTGTCCATTCACGGTCCAATGACTCTAGACATCAAATCCAGCTTTAAACTAAAGGAGGGACAAGTCTTCCTTAAATCACGTACATACATTTTCAAAAAAAAAGGGGGGATTTGATAACAATTCAACAGTTTTCTTTTTAATTTTCATCTCATTGAAACGTTTAAGGGGTCCATAGCAGATACAAGGACTGTGCTGACCTAAAGAAACACAGACCGACGAGTGGAGATGGAGTGTACACAATTTACCCAGCCCCGGGGACAAACAAGACAGTGTTCTGTGACATGACCACTGATGGAGGGGGGTGGACGGTGAGTAGTCAGTATATAACTAATCCAAACCCAATGATTCTGGTATAAATACTCATTTACCTACTGTTTTCTTGCAAAATTATTAACTGATACTTTTTCTTACTGTAACAATAAATGTTTTGTGCTTAGATATTTAGCGGAAATAAACTTTAAAATAAAAATAACACAACAGTTTTGTTAAACATTGTTTAGATAACCTATCGCCAAAATTTATGCGGAAATCTAGACATCGTTTAAAATTGTAAACGTCCCCACTATTTTGATTAGATTAAAAAAAAACTTCACAATTCTTTCATCACATCCCAAAGTTAACTATATTTCACTAAATAATTTTCGTAATAATAGGTAATACAAAGGAGAATAGATGGTAAAACAAACTTCTTCAGAAACTGGAAAGATTACAAAAAAGGATTTGGTCACGCTGAACATGAGTACTGGTTAGGTAGGTACCACTTGATATACCGTTCTCTTATATTACCGGTATAAATGAATTACATACGGTGTAATGATTATAAGTGGTTTTTTGTTACAGGAAATGACGCCATTCATGAATTGACAAAAGATAAGAAACAAATTCTAAGAATTGACTTGATGAAATTTTCGAGAGAAAAAGCTCACGCATTATATTCAACATTTTTTGTGGATAACGAGGCTAACAAGTACAAGCTGACCCTTGGGAGTTTTAACGGAACCAAGGGATTGGATATGTTGAATGTGAAATCGTTGTTACGCATATACCATAGAATTAAGATAAGAGTTCTTGCTGGGTATATTTACAATCTAATTAAAATTAGAACTTCCATCCGCTCCCCGGTTTTCGATATAGCGTATCGTAGAGGAGCGGAATTACAAGTCTAATTTTAATTAGATTGGGTATATTTACATTTGTTGTTTCTTAAAAGCAATCAGAAAGAAATATTAAAATAGTCGGTTATGCTGAATTTGGTGTAAATTACAACATGTGCACTGTATTTTTTTTACTTAAGGAGATAGTATGCAGAATTCCAACAACACATATTTTAGTACCAAAGATAAGGATCATGATCACTATAAGGAAAATTGTGCAGCAAGCTTCAATTCAGCAGGGTGGTTCAGTTCCACATGTTTCTATACCAATTTGAATGGAGAGTATCGAAAAAACTCACGTGTCGATGCAAAGGAATTATGTTGGTACCATTGGGGAAACACTTGGAGGTCTCTGAAGTCAGCGAAAATGATGATAAGGCAATTGTAAATAGACTTGTTGCGTCAAATTAATAAAGAATTAAATCAAGCAATGATTTCATATTTTATTGTTTGTCATGTTTTGATAGGGCTAAGTAAATACATGTAATTTAATACTTACCCAACTATTACTTATTACATATGATTTGATTAACGTTTGCATTTCCTCCGAACATAACATTTGAAATTTGAAAGAGAAAAATGATTATCGAATTTTTTCAACGTTTTAAAGTTATATGTATAGAACGGCAAACTTGTGGTTATCAAAGTACAAACAGGCCTATATTCATCAGAATAAAAAAAAACTTTTAAAATCTTCATATAGATTAAAAAAATAATAGAAGTCCTAAAAACGGACATGTATTCATTAAGATAAGAATTATATTCAGTTGTCTGATAAGTTGACTTAAAACGTTCATATGTGCACAATTTTTCATAAAATGAGAAATGCATGCAGTAAACCATTGACTAAATTGATATTTTGTTAGTGCTGTTTCTTTGAATAAGGCCTTTTGCTGTAAATTGGACACTCACTAGCATGGTACACTGTCGTATGAGAATGCATGTACGAGATCCTATTTCGATCCCTTATCCGAAATAGCTGTCGTTTTCTTGGGTTGTTTAACGATTTTGATATTTTTAATGCCAGAAAAACGTCGTTTTTCTGGCAGGTAAAATACCAACATCGTTGGAAAAGGCCAGGAAAGCATCAGGTATTTCGGACTATTCGATCCCATGATCTTTGAAATAAAACAGTTTTTCAGAGTTAATGTTTATCGAATATGTGCAGTTTATTAATCTCGTAATAGCTTCATCAAAAAATTAAAGTTGATTTGAATTGTCAAACTTTTCCTTGCCATGTACAAGAAACTTATGCACATAATAGGTATTCTAACTATTGCATATAATATGTAATTAAGCATCAAGGTCATTATCATTTTATCAAACTTTTAAGAGTTTATCAAAAAAGAAAATTACTTTCATTTATGTTTCATTGTTGCAAAAATATAGTGTATTTTACACAACAGTATATTATCAGAATACTGGGATAGAAAATCATAAAGCATTTAAAGGGGCATGTGACGATTTGGGCCAAATTTTATTTTTCTGTGTTTAATTTATACAATGCTTTATGAATGCATTTCTAAAGATCAAATGAATCTTGAGAGTCAGTCGTAGAGGTATAAGCAAGGGCTCGCAACTCTTTGTCATGTAAACAAGACTCTTGTACTGTTTTTGTTTACATGGGTTCAACATACCAGTAAAAAAATCTTTTTCAAACTGATTTGTATATCTTCTTATTCATTTTAGTATTCAAAATGTAAACAAAAGCTTTGTTTACATAGCAAAGAATTATAATCTCACTTTTAACACGACGACTGACACTCAAATTTTGGTCAACCATTACAAATGACTTACTAAAGCATTGTAAACATTAAAAACGGAAAAATAATTTTTGACCAAAATCGTGACCATGCCCCTCTAAAATATCGATATCGCCAATAAATTAGGCATATTCCAAGTGCTTCACATATGACTTATACGTACAATATTTTTCGGCCTAATGATTTCACTTTAATGAAAGAAATTTACTCAATAACATTTCGGAATCGCGATAGCTTAACTCCCTTGTTATTTAAAAAGCTTGCACCTTATTACTATCTAAATATTCGAAATATCGTTTTGGTTTATACAAAATAAAGCCCTTTATTATATTAAATGCATTAAGAAAGTGAGCAAAATAAATTAATCATGCTACTTCTTAATAAACACATATTTTCATGTTCAAAAGTACATCACAATAATTTTATCGATATTTTCATCTGAGAGATGCACCTTAACTTTGATAGAGTCCTAGCTAATCTAAGTCATACCCTAGTTAGTCCACTATATAAAAATGGTGCACGTTGTTCAACAACAGCAAAAGTCTGTCATAATTGATATATCGTCAGTGCAATAAATTGAGAGAATTCAGTGATGCACTGCAACTATATCCTCTTGCAAGTGACATATTGCTGCAAGTGATATTTGCATTGCACTTGCAATGGATTAATAAAAAAAAAAAAAAAGTCTCTATGTTGTAGCTAAAGTTTTATTACCATAACGGTAGTATTCAGCAAATTCATTACAATATATAAACTTCACATTTATGTTTCAAATGATGGCGAGCAATTAGAAAAGTAATGCATGGTGTAAAACAGTCGATTGCATATTGAATTACTAATTGTAAAAAAATGTGAAGCATTCATATGTAAAAAAAAAAAAAATCAGTTCTCATTATGAATGATAGTAACATACATGTATAGTATATAATTTTTCTTTAATTTCATTGTCTTGTGAAATTCAACGTGTCATAAAATTTTCTTCATTACTTGTTTATTGTCTAGTAACTTTTTCTGAATAT